>NW_026111951.1:70000-190000 GCF_024679095.1 Eriocheir sinensis
TGTATTTTGTATATATATTTTATACAAATTTACGTTATTTTATGTGTATTTGTTTTCATTTCATACAAATTTACATTATTTTATGTGTATTTTGTACATGTATTTAAATACAAATTTAACTAATTATATGTGTAATTTGTATATCTATTTTCTTACAAATTAAAATTATTTTTGTGTATTTTTGTATATATTTTTATACAAATTTTCGTTATTTTTTGTGTATTTTATATATTTATTTTCCTACAAATGTACGTTCTTTTATCGGAATTTTTTTTACTTAGTTTGATACGAATTTACATTATTTTAGGTGTATTTGGTATATATATTTTTATACTTATTTACATCAATTTATATGTATTTTGTATGTATATTTTCATAGAAATTTACTCCATTTTATGTGTATTCGTATATATATATTGATACAAATTTATGTTATTGATGTGTATTTTGCATATCTATTTCAATACAAATTTACTTTATTGTATGTGCATTTTGTATATTTATTTTAATACAAATTTAATTATTTTATGTTTATTTTTGTGTATATATATTTTTATACAAATATGCGTTATTATATAAGTATTTTGCATCTTTATGTTCATACAAATTTACATTATTTTATTGATATTCTGTTTATTTATTTTGATACAATTTTATATTATTCTATGTGTATTTTGTATATATATTTTTTTACATATTTACATTATTTAATGTATATTTTGCATATATATTTTATGGAAATCTACGTTATTTTATGTGTATTTGTTTATATATTTTCATACAAATTTACATTATTTTATTTGTATTTTGTATATGTATTTCAATACAAATTTGCCTAAATGCATGTGTATTTTGCATATCTATTTTCAAACAAATTTAAATTATTTTTGTGTATTTTTGTATATATTTTTATACAAATTTTAGTTATTTTATTTGTATTTTGTATATATATTTTCCTACAAATATACATTCTTTTATTGGAGTTTTGTTTATTTATTTTGATACGAATTTACATTATTTTATGTGTATTTTGTATATATATTTTTCTACGTATTTACATTATTTTATGTGTATTTTGTATATATATTTTCATAAAAATTTAAGTTATTTTATGGTGTGTAATCGTATATATTTTGATACAAATTTACATTATTTTATGTGTATTTTGCATATTTATTTTCATAAAATTTTACATTACTTTATTGATATTCTGTATATTTATATTGAAGCAATTTTACATTATTCTATGTGTATTTTGTATATATTTTCCTTACATATTTACATCATTTAATGTATATTTTGTATATATTTTTCTTACATATTTACATCATTTAATGTATATTTTGTATATATATATATATATATATATATATATATATATATATATATATATATATATATATATATATATATATATATATATATATATATATATATATATATATATATATATATGCAAATTTACGTTATTTTATGTTTATTTGTTTATATATTTTGATAGAAATTTACAGTATTTTATGAGTTTTTTGTATATATATTTCAAAAGATATTTACCTAATTTTATGTGTATTTTGTATATCTATTTTCATATAAATTTAAATTATTTCTGTGTTTTTTTGTATAGATTTTAACTCAAATTATAGTTATGTTATGTGTATTTTGTAAATTTAATTTCACACAAATATATATTATTTAATTGGTATTTTGTTGATTTATTTTGATACAACTTTACATTGTTTTATGTGTAGTTTGTATATATATTTTTATACGTATTTACATTATTTAATGTGTATTTTGTATATATATTTTTATACAAGTTTACGTGTATTTGTATATATATTTTTAAACAAATCTACTTTATTTTATGTGTATTTTTACATATATTTCATTACAAATTTACCTTATTTTATGTTTACTTTGTATATTTATTTCCCTCAATTTTAAATCATTATATTTGTATATTTGCATTTGTATTTAGGTTATTTTATGTGTATTTTCTATATATATTTTTATCCAAAACTACAACATTTTAATTTAATTCGATACGAATTTAGATTATTTCATAGGTATTTTGTATTCATATTTTTATACGCATTTATATTATTTAATGTTTGTTTTGTATATATATTTTTATGCAAATTTACTTTATTTTATGTGCATTTTTGTACATATATTTTTATAGAAATTTGCGTTATTTTATGTGTATTTTGTATATGTTTTCTCATACAAATCTACATTATTTTATTGGTATTTTGTTTATTTATTTTGATACGAATTACATGATTATATGTGTATTTTGTACATATTTTTTATACGTATTTACATTATTTAATGTGTATTTTGTTTATACATTTTTATACAAATTTACGTTATTTTATGTGTATTTGTATAAATATTTTTATTCAAATTTACATTATTTTATGTATTTTGTATATATATTTTAATTCAAATTTAGTTTATTTTATGTGTATTTTGTATATCTACAAATATCATACAAATTTAAATACTTTTGAGTATTTTTGTAAATAGTTTTATACAAATTTACGTTATTTTATTTGTATTTTGTATATTTACATTTATACAAATACACATTCTTTTATTGGTATTTTGTTTATTTATTTTGATACGAATAAACATTATTTTATGTGTATTTTGTATACATTTTTATGTTATATATATATATATATATATATATATATATATATATATATATATATATATATATATATATATATATATATATATATATATATATATATTTTTTTTTTACAGCAAAGCAGACAGTTCAAGGGCACACAAAAAGCAAACATTAATAAAAAAAAAAGCCCGCTACTCACTGCTCCTAAAAAGAATCCAAAGAGGTGGCCGAAAGATAGGTCAGTCTCGGGAGGAGAGGTGTCCTGATACCCTCCTCTTGAAAGAGTTTAAGTCGTAGGCAGGAGGAAATACAGATGAAGGAAGATTGTTCCAGAGTTTACCAGCGTGAGGGATGAAAGAGTGAAGATGCTGGTTAACTCTTGCATAAGGGGTTTGGACAGTATAGGGATGAGCATGAGTAGAAAGTCGAGTGCAGCGGGGCCGCGGGAGGGGGGGAGGCATGCAGTTAGCAAGTTCAGCGTGGAAATATCGATAGAAGATAGAAAGAGAGGCAACATTGCGGCGGAATTTAAGAGGTAGAAGACTATCAGTATGAGGAGGAGAGCTGATGAGACGAAGAGCCTTAGCCTCCACTCTGTCCAGAAGAGCTGTGTGAGTGGAGCCCCCCCACACATGAGATGCATACTCCATACGAGGGCGGACAAGGCCCCTGTATATGGACAGCAACTGTGCAGGGGAGAAGAACTGGCGGAGACGGTACAAAACGCCCAGCCTCGAGGAAGCTGATTTAGTAAGAGATGAGATATGAAGTTTCCAGTTGAGATTTTGAGTTAAGGATAGACCGAGAATGTTTAGTGTTGAGGAAGGTGATAGCTGGGTGTTGTCAAAGAATAGGGGATAGTTGTTTGGAAGATTGTGTCGAGTGGATAGGTGGAGAAACTGTGTTTTTGAGGCGTTGAAGGACACCAGGTTCTTCTTGCCCCAATCGGAAATAATAGTAAGGTCTGAGGCTAAGCGTTCTGCAGTCTCCAGCCTTGAGTCGTTAAGTTCCTGAAGGGTGGGTCTTCTATTAATAGAAGTTGAATAATGCAGAGTGGAATCATCGGCGTAGGAATGGATAGGACAGTTCGTTTTGGAAAGAAGATCATCAATGAACAACAGAAAAGAGTGGGAGATAGGACAGAACCTGTGGGACACCACTGTTAATAGATTTAGGAGAAGAACAGTGACCGTCTACCACGGCAGAAATAGAACGGTCAGAAAGGAAACTGGAGATAAAGGTACAGAGAGAAGGATAGAAACCGTAGGAGGGTAGTTTGAAAGCAAGATTTGTGCCAGACCCTATCAAAAGCTTTTGATATGTCCAGCGCAATAGCAAAAGTTTCACCGAAACGGCTAAGAGGATGACCAAGAGTCAGTTAAGAAGGCTAGAGATCACCAGTAGAACGCCCCTTGCGGAACCCATACTGGCGATCAGATAGAAGGTCAGTGGAAAGGTGCTTTTGAATCTTCCGGTTAAGGATTGATTCAAAAGCTTTAGATAGACAAGAAAGTAAAGCAATAGGACGGTAGTTTGAGGGATTGAGCGGTCACCCTTCTTAGGTACAGGCTGTATGAAGGCATACTTCCAGCAAGAAGGAAAGGTAGATGTTGACAGGCAGAGGCGAAAGAGTTTGACCAGGCAGGGTGACAGCACGGAGGCACAGTTTTTAAGGACAATAGGAGGCACTCCATCAGGTCCATAAGCCTTCTGAGGATTGAGGCCAGAGAGGGCATAGAAAACATCATTTTGAAGAATCTTTATAACAGGCATAAAGGAGTCAGAGGGGGGATGAGTAGGAGGAATATGCCCAGAATCGTCCAGGGTGGAGTTTTTAGAAAAAGTTTGAGAGAAGAGTTCAGCCTTAGAGATAGATGAGACGGCAGTGTTGCTGTCAGGACTGAGGAGTGGAGGGAAAGATGAAGAAGTGAAGTTGGAGGAGATGTTTTTGGCTAGATGCCAGAAGTCACGGGAAGAGTTAGAGAAAGCAAGGTTTTGACATTTTCTATTAATGAAAGAATTTTTGGTTAGTCGGAGAATAGATTTGGCACGAATTCGGGCAGAAATGTAAAGTTCATAATTAGCATTAGTTTGAAGGCTCTGGTACCTTTTGTGAGCTACCTCTCTATCATTGACAGCACGAGAACAAGCGTGATTAAGCCAAGGCTTTTTTGCGTGAGGAGTAGAGAAAGAACGAGGAATGTACGCCTCCATTCCAGAGACAATCACCTCTGTGATGCGCTGAGCACACACAGAGGGGTCTCTATCCTGGAAGCAATAATCATTCCACGGAAAATCGGAAAAGTACATCCTCAGGTCGTCCCACCGAGCTGAAGCAAAATGCCAGAAGCATCGCCTCTTCGGTGGGTCCAGAGGGTGTACAGGAGCGATAGGACAGGATATATATTTTGAAACAAATTTACATTGTTTTATGTGTGTTTTGCATATCTATTTCAATACAAATTTACCATATTGTATATGCATTTTGTATATTTATTTTAATACAAATTTAATTATTTGATGTATTTTTTTGTATATATATTTTTTTAAAAAATATGCTTTTTTACGGGTATATTGCATCTTTATTTTCATACAAATTTACATTATTTTATTGATATTCTGTGTATTTATTTTGATACGATTTTACATTGTTCAATGGGTATTTTGTATATATTTTATTTTACATATCTACATTATTTAATGTGCATTTTCTATATATATTTTATACAAATATACGTTACTTTATGTCTATTTGTTTATACATTTTCATACATATTTACATTATTTTATGTGTATTTTTTTATATGTATTTCAATACAAATTTACCTAATTTTATGTGTATTTTGTATATCTATTTCCATACAACTTGAAATTATTTTTAAGTATTTTTGTATCTACTTTTATACAAATTTTAGTTATTTTATATATTATTTTATTGAAATTTAGTTCATTGAATTTGATACGAATTTACCTTATTTTAGGTGTATTTTGTATATATATATTTTTATACGTATTTACATCATTTTATGTGTATTTTTTATATATATTTTCATCGAAATTTACGTTATTTTATGTGTTTTCGTATATATATTTTAATACAAATTTACACTATTTGATGTGTATTTTGCATATCTATTTCAATACAAATTTACCTTATTTATATGCATTTTGTATATTTATTTTAATACAAATTTAATTATTTTATGTGTATTTTTGTATATATATTTTTATACAAATATGCGTTATTTTATGGGTATTTCGCATCTTTATTTCCATACAAATTTACATTATTTTATTGATTTTCTGTTAATTTATTTTGATACGATTTTACATTATTCTATGTGTATTTTGTTTATATTTTTTATACATTTTTCCATTATTTAATGTGTTTTTTGTATATGTATTTTATACAAATTTATGTTATTTTATGTGTATTTGTTTATAGATTTTGATACAAATTTACAATATTTCATGTGTATTTTGTATATATATTTCAAAACAAATTTTCCTAATTTTATGTCTTTTGTACATCTATTTTCATTCAAATTTGAATTATTTCTGTGTATTTTTGTATATATTTTAATACGAATTTTAGTTATGTTATTTGTATTTTCTAAATTTATTTTCATTCAAATAAATATTATTATATTGATATTTTGTTTATTTATTTTGATACGAATTCACATTTTGTATTTACTTTGTATATATATTTTTATACGCATTTACATTATTTAATGTTTTTTTGAATATATATTTTTATACAAATTCAAGTTATTTTATGTGTATTTGTATATATATTTTCATACAAATTTACATTATTTTATGTGTATTTTGCACATATTTTTTATTACAAATTTACCTTATTTTATGTTTATTTTTTATTTTTATTTTATATATTATTATTATATGTATTTTATATATATATATATATTTATATTTTAATTACATTATTTTATTGTGTATTTTTATAATTATATTTTGATACAAATTTACATTATTTAATGTGTATTTTGTAAATATATATTTTTATACAAATTTACTTAATTTTATGTGCATTTTTGTACATATATTTTTATAGAAATTTGCGTTATTTTATGTGTATTTTGTATATGTTTTCTCATACAAATTTACTTTATTTTATTAAAATTTTGTTTATTTATTTTGATACGAATTACATGATTATATGTGTATTTTGTACATATTATTTATACGTATTTACATTATTTAATGTATTTTGTATATATATTTTATACAAATATATATTATTTTATGTATATTATATATATATATATATATATATATATATAATATTTATATATATATATATATATTTTGTATATATATATATATATATAAATTTACATTATTTTATGTGTATTTTGTATATATATTTATATACAAATTTATATATATTTTTGTGTATTTTGTATATATTTTATACAAATTTATTATTTTATGTGTATTTTGTATATATATATATTATTTTTATGTGTATTTTGTATATTTATTTTCATACATTACATTATTTTATTATTATTTTATTTATTTTGTATATATATATTTCATATATTTTATATTTGTATATATTTATACATATATATTTTATATATATATATATATATATATATATATATATATATATATATATATATATATATATATATATATATATATATATATATATATATATATATATTATGCAAATTTACGTTATTTTAAGTGTATTTATTTATATATTTTCATTCAAATTTACCTATTTTTATGTGTATTTTGTATATTTATTTTCAAACAAATTTAAATTATTTTTGTGTATTTTTGTATATAGTTTTATACAAATTTACATTATTTTATGTGTATTTTGTATATCTATTTTCATACAAATACACATTCATTTATTGATATTTTGTTTATTTATTTTGACACGAATTTACATTATTTAATGTGTATTTTGTTAATATTTTTATAGTATTTAGATGATTTCCTGTGTATTTGGTATATATATTTCTATAGAAGTCTACGTTATTTTATGTGTATTCGTATATATATTTTTTGACAAATTTACATTTTTTTATGTGTATTTTGCATATTTTTTCAATTCTAATTTACCTTATAGTATGTGCATTTTGTATATTAATTTTAGCATTAATTTAATTATTCTATGTGTATTTTTGTATATGTATTTTAATATAAATATGTTTTATTATATGGTTATTTTGCACCTTTATTTTCATACAAATTTACATTATTTTATTGATATTCTGTGTATTTATTTTGATACGATTTTACATTATTCTATGTGTATTTTGTATATATATTTTATACAAATGTACGTTATTTTATGTGTTTTTGTTTTCATTTCATACAAATTTACATTATTTTATGTGTATTTTGTACATGTATTTAAATACAAATTTGATTAATTATATGTTTATTTTGTATATCTAATTTCACACAAATTGAAACTATTTTTGTGTATTTTTGTATATATTTTTATACAAATTTTCGTTATTTTATGTGTATTTTGTATATTTATTTTCTTACAAAAATACATTCTTCTAGCGGAATTTTGTTTATTTATTTTTATACGAATTTACATTATTTTTGTTGTATTTGGTATATATATTTTTTTACTTATTTACATCATTTTATATATATTTGTATGTATATTTTCATAGAAATTTACTCTATTTTATGTGTATTCGTAAATATATTTTGATAGAAATTTACATTATTTATATGTATTTTGCATATCTATTTCAATACAAATTTACTTTATTGTATGTGCATTTTGTATATTTATTTTAATACAAATTTAATTATTTTATGTGTATTTTTGTATATATATTTTTATACAAATATGCGTTATTATATGGGTATTTTGCTTCTTTATTTTCATACAAATTTACATTATTCTATTGATATTCTGTTTATTTATTTTGATACGATTTTACATTACTCTATGTGTATTTTGTATATATATTTTTTATACATATTTACGTTATTTCATGTATATTTTGTATATATATTTTATGCAAATTTACGTTATTTTATGTGTATTTTTTTTTATATTTTCATACAAATCTACATTATTTTATGTGTATTTTGTATATGTATTTCAATACAAATTTGATTAATTTTATGTGTATTTTGCATATCTATTTTCAAACAAATTACAAAATTTTTTGTGTATTTCTGTATATATTTTTATACAAATTCTAGTTATTTTATTTGTATTTTGCATATATATTTTCCTACAAATATACATTCATATAGTGGAATTTTGTTTATTTATTTTGATACGAGTGTACATTATTTTATGTGTATTTTGTTTATATATTTTTCTATGTATTTACATTATTTTATGTGTATTTTGTACATATATTTTCATGAAAATTTACGTTATTTTATTGTGTGTATTCGTATATATTTTGATACAAATTTACATTAGTTTATATGTATTTTGCATATCTATTTCAATACAAATTTACCTTATTGTATTTATATTTTGTATATTTATTTTAATACAAATTTAATTATTTTATGTGTATATTTGTATATATATTTTTTTTAAATATGAGTTATTTTATGGGTATTTTGCATCTTTATTTTCATAAATTTTTACATTACTTTATTGATATTCTGTATATTTATATAGCTACAATTTTACATTATTCTATGTGTATTTTGTATATATTTTCCTTACATATTTACATACGTATATCTCAAAACAAATTTACCTAATTGTATGTGTATTTTGTATATCTATTTTCATACAAATTTAAATTATTTCTGTGTTTTTTTGTATAGATTTTAATACAAATTTTAGTTATGTTATATGTATGTATGTAAAATTAATTTCACACAAATATATATTATTTTATTGGTATTTTGTTGATTTATCTTGATAGGAATTTACATTGTTTTATGTGTAATTTGTATATATATTTTTATATATATATATATATATATATATATATATATATATATATATATATATATATATATATATATATATATATATATATATATATATATATATATATATATATATATATATATATATATATATATATATATATATATATATATATATATATATATATATATATATTTTATGCAAATTTACGTTATCTTATGTCTATTTGTTTATATATTTTCATACAAATTTACATTATTTTATGTGTATTTTGTATATGTATTTCAATACAAATTTGCCTGATTTTATCTGTATTTTGCATTTCTATTTTCAAACAAATTTTAAGTATTTTTTTGTGTATTATTGTATATATTTTTATACAAATTTTAGTTATTTTATTTGTATTTTGTATATATATGTTCCTACAAATTCTTTTATTGGAATTTTGTTTATTTATTTTGATACGAATTTACATTATTTTATGTGTATTTTGTATATATATTTTCATAAAAATTTACGTTATTTTGTTGTGTGTGTGTTCGTATATATTTTGATTCAAATTTACAATATTTGATGTGTATTTCGCATATCTATTTCAATACAAATTTATCTTATTGTATGTATATTTTGTATCTTTAATTTAATACAAATTTAATTATCTTATGTGTATTTATATATTATTTATTTACAGTTATTTAATGTGTATTTTGCATATATCTTTATTTTCATACAAATTTAATTATTTATATATATATATATATATATATATATATATATATATATATATATATATTATTTTCATATATTTTACATTGTATTTTATTTATATATTTTTTACATATTTACATTATTTAATGTATTTTGTATATATATTTATATATATATATATATTATATATATATATATATATATATATATATATATATATATATATATATATATATATATATATATATATATATATATATATATATATATATATATATATATATATATATATATATATATATATATATGCAAATTTTCGCTATTTTATGTTTATTTGTTTATATATTTTGATAGAAATTTACAATATTTTATGGGTATTTTGTATATACGTATATTTCAAAACAAATTTACCTAATTTTATGTGTATTTTGTATATCTATTTTCATACAAATTTAAATTATTTCTGTGTTTTTTTGTATAGATTTTAATGCAAATTTTAGTTATGTTATGTGTATTTTGTAAATTTAATTTCACACGAATATATATTATTTTATTGGTATTTTGTTGATTTATTTTGTAACGAATTTACATTGTTTTATGTGTAATTTGTATATATATTTTATGTATATGTATTCTGTTTATATATTTTTATACAAATTTTTGTTATTTTTCGTGTATTTGTATATATATTTTGATACATATCTACATTATTTTATGTGTATTTTGTATATATATTTCATTACAAATTTGCCTTATTTTATGTTTATTTTTATATTTATTTTCATTCAAATTTAAATTATTTTATGTGTATATATTTATTTGTATTTACGTTATTTTATGCGTATTTTCTATATATATTTTCATTCAAAATTACATTATTTTATCTGCATTTTGTTCATTTATTTCGATACGAATTTAGATTATTTCATGTGTATTTTCTATACATATTTTTATACGCATTTACATTATTTAATGTGTGTTTTGAATATATATTTTTTATACAATTTTACTTCATATTATGTGCATTTGTGTTGTTGTTTTTTATACAAACTTACATTATTTTAAGTGTATTCTCTACTTTTCTTATTACAAATTTGCCTTATTTTATGTTTATTTTTTAAATTTATTTTCATACAAATTTAAAATATTTTATGTGTGTTTTACATATATTTTTATAGAAATTTGCGTTATTTTATGTGTATTTTGTATATATTTTTTCATACAAATTTACGTTTTTTTATTGGTATTTTGTTTATGTATTTTGATACGAGTTTACATTATTATATGTGTATTTTGTATATTTTGTATACGCATTTTCATTATTTAATGCGTATTTTGTTTATATATTTTGAAACAAATTTACTTTATTTTATGCGTATTTGTTTAAATATTTTGATACAAATATACATTATTTTATGTATTTTGTATATATATTTCAATACAAATTTAGTTTATTTTATGTATATTTTGTATATCTATTTTCATACAAATTTAAATTACTTTTGTGTATTTTTGTATATAGTTTTATATATTTATATATATATATATATTTTATATATATATATATATATATATATATATATATATATATATATATATATATATATATATATATATATATATATATATATATATATATATATATATATATATATTATACGTATTTACATCATTTTATGTGTATTTTTTATATATATTTTGTATATATATTTTCATAGAAATTTACGTTTTTTTATGTGTATTCGTATATATATTTTGAAACAAATTTACATTGTTTTATGTGTGGTTTGCATATATATTTCAATACAAATTTACCATATTGTATGTTCATTTTGTATATTTTTTTAATATAAATTTAATTATTTGATGTGTATTTTTGTATATGTATTTTTATAAAAATATGTTTTTTTATGGGTATTTTGCATCTTTATTTTCATACAAATTTACATTATTTTATTGATATTCTGTGTATTTATTTTAATACGATTTTACATTGTTCTATGTGTATTTTGTATATATTTTATTTTACATATTTACATTATTTAATGTGCTTTTTCTATATATATTTTATACAAATATACGTTACTTTATGTCTATTTGTTTATATATTTTCATACAAATTTATATTATTTCATGTGTATTTTGTATATGTATTTCAATACAAATTTACCTAATTTTATGTGTATTTTCAATATCTATATTCATACAAATTGAAATTATTTTTGTGTATTTTTGTATGTTTTTTTATACAAATTTTAGTTATTTTATATATTATTTTGGTTATTTATTTTCCAACATATATACATTCTTTTATTGAAATTTAGTTTATTGAATTTGATACGAATTTACCTTATTTTAGGTGTATTTTCTATATATATTTTTATACGTATTTACATTATTTTATGTGTATTTTGTATATATATTTTCATAGAAATTTACGTTATTTTATGTGTTTTCGTATATATATTTTAATACAAATTTACATTATTTGATGTGTATTTTGCATATCTATTTCAATACAAATTTACCTTATTGTATGTGAATTTTGGATATTTATTTTAATACACATTTAATTATATAATGTGTATTTTTGTATATATATTTTTATACAAATTTCGCATCTTTATTTTCATAGAGATTTACACTATTTTATTGATATTCTGTTCATTTATTTTGATACGATTTTACATTATTCTATGTGTATTTTGTATATATATTTTATACAAATTTACGTTATTTTTTGTGTATTTGTTGATATATTTTGACACAAATGTACAATATTTTATAGGTATTTTGTATATATATATTTCAAAAGAAATTTACCTAGTTTTATGTGTATTTTGTATATCTATTTTCATACAAATTCAAATTATTTCTGGGTATTTTTGTATATATTTTATTACAAATTTATTTATGTTATGTGTATTTTGTAAATTTAATTTCATTCAAATATATATTATTTTTTTGGTATTTTGTTGGTTTATTTTGATACGAATTTACATTATTTTATATGAACATTGTATATATATTTTTATACGCTCTACGTTATTTATTGTTTACTTTGAATATATATTTTTATACAAATTAATGTTATTTTATGTGTATTTGTATATATATTTTCATACAAATTTACATTATTTTATGTGTATTTTTACATATATTTCATTACAAATTTACTTTATTTTATATGTATTTTGTATATTTATTTCATTCAATTTTAAATTACTTTATGTGTATATTTGTATTTGTATTTAGTTTATTTTATGTGTATTTTCTATATATATTTTCATCCAAAATTACGTTATATTATTGGAATTTTGTTAATTTAATTCCATACGAATTTAGATTATTTCATAGGTATTTTGTATTCATATTTTTATACGCATTTACATTATTTAATGTGTGTTTTGTATATATATTTTTATGCAAATTTACTTTATTTTATGTGCATTTTTGTACATATATTTTTATAGAAATTTGCGTTATTTTTTGTGTATTTTGTATATGTTTTCTCATACAAATTTGCATTATTTTATTGGTATTTTGTTTATTTATTTTGATATGAATTACATGATTATATGTGTATTTTGTACATATTTTTTATACGTATTTACATTATTTAATGTGTATTTTGTTTACATATTTTTATACAAATTTACGTTATTATATGTTTATTTGTATAAATATTTTGATACAAATTTACATTATTTTATGTATTTTGTATATATATTTCAACTCAAATTTAGCTTATTTTATGTGTATTTTGTATATCTATTTACATACAAATTTAATTACTTTTGTGTATTTTTGTATATAGTTTTATACAAATCTACGTTATTTCATGTGTATTTTGTATATTTATATTTATACAAATACTCATTCTTTTATTGGTATTTTGTTTATTTATTTTGATACGAATTTACATTATTTTATGTGTATTTTGTATACATTTTTTTATACGTATTTACTTCATTTTATTTGTATTTTGTATATATATTTTCATAGAAATCTACGTTATTTTATCTGTATTCGTATATATATTTTGAAACAAATTTACATTGTTTTATATGTATTTTGCATATATATTTCAATACAAATTTAATTTATTGTATGTGCATTTTGTATATTTATTTTAATACAAATTTAAATATTTTATGTCTATTTTGGTATATATATTTAAAAAAAAATGCGTTATTTTATCGGAATTTTGCATCTTTATTTTCATACAAATTTACATTATTTTATTAATATTCAGTGTATTTATTTTGATACGATTTTACATTATTCTATTTTTGTTTTCTATATATTTTTTTTATACATATTTACATTATTTGATGTATATTTTGTATATATATTTTATACAAATTTACTTTATTTTAAGTGTATTTGTTTATATATTTTCATTCAAATTTACATTATTTTATGTGTATTTTGTATATGTATTTCAATACAAATATACCTAATTTTATTTGTATTTTGTATATATATTTTCATACTAATTTAAATTATTTTTGTGTAGTTTTGTATATAGTTTCATACAAATTTACGTTATTTTATGTGTATTCTGTATATCTATTTTCATACAAATACACATTCTTTTATTGATATTTTGTTTATTTATTTTGACAGGAATTTACATTATTTAATGTGTCTTTTGCATATATATTTTTTTACGTATTTACATTATTTCATGTGTATTTGGTATATATATTTCTATAGAAATCTACATTATTTAATGTGTATTCGTATATATATTTTGAAACAAATTTACATTGTTTTATGTACATGTTGCATATTTTTTCAATACAAATTTACCTTATTGTATGTGCATTTTGTATATTAATTTTAATACAAATTTAATTATTCTATGTGTATTTTTGTATACGTATTTTTATAAAAATATGCTTTATTTTATGGGTATTTTGCATCTTTATTTTCATACAAACTTACATTATTTTTTTGATATTCTGTGTATTTATTTTGATCCGATTTTACATTATTCTATGTGTATTTTGTATATATATATATATATATATATATATATATATATATATATATATATATATATATATATATATATATATATATATATATATATATATATATATATATATTATACAAATGTACGTTATTTTACGTGTATTTGTTTTCATTTCATACAAATTTACATTATTTTATGTGTATTTTGTACATGTATTTAAATACAAATTTAACTAATTATATGTGTACTTTGTATATCTATTTTCATACAAATTGAGATTATTTTTGTGTATTTTTGTATATATTTTGATACAAATTTTTGTTATTTTATGTGTATTTTGTATATTTATTTTCTTACAAATAAATATTCTTTTAATCGGAATTTTGTTTATTTATTTTGATACGAATTTACATTAATTTAGGTGTATTTGGTATATATATTTTTATACTTATTTACATCATTTTATATGTATTTTGTATGTATATTTTCATAGAAATTTATCTATTTTATGTGTATTCGTATTTATATTTTGATACAAATTTACATTATTTATGTGTATTTTGCCTATCTATTTTAATACAAATTTACTTTATTGTATGTGCATTTTGTATATTTATTTTAATACAAATTTAATTATTTTATGTGTATTTTTGTATATATCTTTTTATACACATATACGTTATTAAATGGGTATTTTGCATCTTTATTTTCATACAAATTTACATTATTTAATTGATATTCTGTTTATTTATTTTGATACGATTTTACATTATTCTATGTGTATTTTGTATATATATTTTTATACATATTTACATTATTTAATGTATATTTTGTGTATATATTTTAAGCAAATTTACGTTATTTTATGTGTGTTTGTATAATATATATTTTCATACAAATTTACATTATTTTGTGTATTTTGTATATGTATTTCAATACAGTTTTGCCTAGTTTTATGTGTATTTTGCATATCTATTTAAAAAAAAAATTGTGTATTTTTGTATATATTTTTATACAAATTTTAGTTATTTTATTTATGTCTTGTATATATATTTTCCTACAAATATACATTCTTTTATTGGAATTTTGTTAATTTATTTTGATACGAGTTTACATTATTTTATGTGTATTTTGTATATTTATTTTTTTGCGTTTTAACATTATTTTATGTGTATTTTGTATATATATTTTAAAATTTACATTTTTTATTGTGTTTATTCATATATAGTTTGATACAAATTTACATTATTTTGTGTATTTTGCATATCTATTTCAATACTAATTTATTGTATGTGTATTTTGTATATTTATTTTAATACAAATTTACATTATTTTATATATATATATATATATATATATATATATATATATATATATATATATATATATATATATATATATATATATATATATATATATATTTTATATATATATATATATATATATATATATATATATATATATATATATATATATATATATATATATATATATATATATATATATATATATATATATATATATATATATATATATATATATATATATATATATATATATATATATATATATATATATATTTTATACAAATTTACGTTATTTATGTTTATTTGTTTATATATTTTGATACAAATTTGCAAAATTTTACGGGTATTTTGTATATATTTTTCAAAACAAATTTACTTAACTTTATGTGTATTTATTATATCTATTTTCATAAGAAAATAAATTATTTCTTGGTATTTTTCTATATATTTTAATACAAATTCTAGCTATGTTACGTGTATTTTGTAAATTTATTTTTACACAAATCTATATTATTTTATTGTTTTTTGTTGATTTATTTTGATACGAATTTACATTATTTTATGTGTATTTTGTATATATTTTTTATACGTGTTTACAATATTTAATGTGTATTTTGTATATATATTTTTATACAAATTTACGTTAATTTATGTGTATTTGTTTATATATTTTGATACAAATTTAAATTATTTTATGTGTATTTTGTATATATATTTCAATACAAATTTACCTTATTTTATGATTATTTTTTATATCTATTTTCATACAACTTAAATTATTTTATGTGTATATTTGTATTTACGTTATTTTATGTGTATTTTGTATATACATTTTTGTTCAAGATTACGTTATTTTATTGGTATTTTGTTTATTTATTTTGATACGGATTTAAATTATTTCATGTGTATTTTGTATACAAACTTTTATACGCATTTACGTTATTTAATGTGTGTTTTGTATATTTATTTTTATACAAATTTACTTTATTTTATGTTGTACTTTTTACTACAAATTTTATTTATGTGTATTTTGTTTATTTATTTTCACACAAATTATTTTTATTTGTATATATTTTATTACAAATTTATTTATGTTATGTGTATTTTATATATATTTTCCATATATATTTATATTTTTATATTTTTATATATACTTTATTTGACTTTTATTTTGTATATATATTTTATACAAATTTACGTTATTTTTTGTGTTTTTGTATATATATTTTTATATAACTTTACATTATTTTTATGTGTATTTTGTATATATATTTCAATACAAATTTACATTATTTAATGTGTATTTTGTATATTTATTTTAATACAAATTTAATTATTTGATGTGTATTTTTGTATATTTTTATACAAATTTACGTTATTTTATGTGTATTTTGTATATTTATTTTCATACAAATTTACATTATTTTATTGGTATCTTAATACGAATTTACATTATTTTATGAGTATTTTGTATATATATTTTTATACGTATTTACATTATTAATATGTATTTTGTATATATATTTTTATATATATTTATATTTTATATATATATATATATATATTTTGATATATATATATATATATATTATACATATTTTACATTATTTAATATGTATTTTGTATATATATTTTATACAAATTTACGTTATTTTATGTGTATTTGTTTATATGTATTTATATATATTATATATTTCAAAAGAAATTTATAGTTTTATGTTTTGTATATATTTTATACAAATTTTATTATTTATGTGTATTTTGTATATTTATTTTCAAAAAAAACTTATATTATTTTATTGGTATTTTGTTTATTTATTTTGATACGAATTTACATAATAATATGTGTATTTTGTATATATTTTTTAAACATATTTACATTATTTATATATATATATATATATATATATATATATATATATATATATATATATATATATATATATATATATATATATATATATATATATATATATATATATATATATATATATATATATATATATATATATATATATATTTTTTAAATCAAATTTACTTTATTTTATGTGTATTTTTACATATATTATTTTATAAAAATTTGTTATTTTATGTGTATTTTGCATGTTTTCATACAAATTTACATTATTTTATTGGTATTTTGTTTATTTATTTTGATATATATATATATATATATATATATATATATATATATATATATATATATATATATATATATATATATATATATATATATATATATATATATATATATATATATTTTTTTTTTACGTTGCCATATGTGTATTTTGTACATATTTTTTATACCTATTTACATTATTTAATGTGTATTTTGTTTATATATTTTTATACAAATATACGTTATTATATATGTATTTGTTTAAATATTTTTATACAAATTTATATTATTTTATGTATTTTGTATATATATGTCAATTTAAATTTAGCTTATTTTATATGTATTTTGTATATCTTTTTTCTTACAAATTTAGTTACTTTTGTATATTTTTGTATATAGTTTTATACAAATTTATGTTATTTTATGTGTATTTTGTATATTTATATTTATACAAATACACATTTTTTTATTGGGATTTTGTTTATTTATTTTGATTCGAATTTTCATTATTTTATGTGTATTTTGGATACATTTTTTTATACGTATTTATTTCATTTTATGTGTATTTTGTATATATATTTTTATAGAAATCTATGTTATTTTATATGTATTCGTATATATATTTTGAAACAAATTTACATTGTTTTATATGTATTTTGCATATCGATTTCAATACAAATTTACCTTATTGTATGTGCATTTTGTATATTTATTTTTATACAAATTTAAATATTTTATGTGCATTTTGGTATATACATTTAAAAAAAAAATGCGTTATTTTATGGGTATTTTGCATCTTTATTTTTATACAAATTTACATTATTTTATTAATATTCAGTGTATTTATTTTGATACAATTTTACATTATTCTATTTGTGTTTTGTATGTATATTTTTATACCTATTTACATCATTTTATGTGTATTTTTTATATATATTTTTATAGAAATTTACGTTTTTTTATGTGTATTCGTATATATATTTTGAAACAAATTTACATTCTTTTATGTGTATTTTGCATATTTTTTCAATAAAAATTAATCTTATTGTATATGCATTTTGTATATTAATTTTAATACAAATTTAATTATTCTAGGTGTATTTTTATATATGTATTTTTATAAAAATATGCCTTATTTTATGGGTATTTTGCATCTTTATTTTCATACAAATTTACATTATTTTATTGATATTCTGTTTATTTATTTAGACATGATTTTACATTATTCTATGTGTATTTTGTATATATATTTTTATACATATTTACATTATTTAATATATATTTTGTATATATATTTTATGCTAATTTACGTTATTTTATGTGTATTTGTTCATATATTTTCATACAAATTTATATTATTTTATGTGAATATTGTATATGTATTTCAATACAAATTTGCCTAATTTTATGTGTATTTTGCAAATCTACTCTCAAAAAAATTTAAAATATTTTTGTGTATTTATATATATATACTTTTATACAAATTTTAATTATATTATTTGTATTTTGTATATTTATTTTCCTACATATATACTTTCTTTTTTCGTAATTTTGTTTATTTATTTTGATACGAGTTTACATTATTTTATGTGTATTTTATATATATATTTTTCTACGTATTTACATTATTTTATGAGTATTTTATATATATTTTCATAAAAATTTACGTTATTTTATTGTGTGTATTCGTATATATTTTGATACAAATTTACATTATTTTATGGGTATTTTGCATATCTATTTCAATACAAATTTACCTTATTGTATGTGTATTTTGTATATTTATTTTAATACAAATTTTAAAAATTTCTGTGTATTTATATATATATATATATATATATATATATATATATATATATATATATATATATATATATATATATATATATATATGTATATATATATATGTATGTATATATATATATATATATATATATATATATATATATATATATATATATATATATATATATATATATATATATATATATATATATATTTCTTTTAAATGAGCTATTTTATGGGTATTTTGCATCTTTATTTTCATAAATTTTTACATTACTTTATTGATATTCTGTATATTTATTTTGATACAATTTTGCATTATTCTATGTGTATTTTGTATATATTTTTTTCTTACATATTTACATTATTTAATGTATATTTTGTATATATGTATATATATATATATATATATATATATATATATATATATATATATATATATATATATATATATATATATATATATATATATATATATATACATAAATTTTATGCAAATTTACGTTATTTTATGTTTATTTGTTTATATATTTTGATAGAAATTTAATAGAAATTTACAATATGTTATGGGTATTTTCTTGTGTATTTTGTATATCTATTTTCATACATATTTAAATTATTTCTGTGTTTTTTGTATAGATTTTAATACAAATTTTAGTTGTGTTCTGTGTATTTTGTAAATTTAATTTCACTCAAATATATACTTTTTTATTGGTATTTTGTTGATTTATTTTGATACGAATTTACATTGTTTTATGTGTAATTTGTATATATATTTGAATGCGTATTTACATTATTTAATGTGTATTTTGTATATATATTTTTATACAAATTTATGTTATTTTACGTGTATTTATATATATATATATATATATATATATATATATATATATATATATATATATATATATATATATATATATATATATATATATATATATGTATATATATATATATATATATATATATATATATATATATATATATATATATATATATATATATATATATATATATATATATATATATATAAATGTTGATACAAATCTACATTATTTAATGTGTATTTTGTATATATATTTTTATACATATTTATTTTATTTTACTTGCATTTGTATATATATTTTTATGCAAATCTATATTATTTGATGTGTATTTTGTATATATATTTCATTACAAATTTGCCTTATTATTTATTTATTTTTATATATATTTTCATTCAAATTTAAATTATTTTATGTGTATATATTTATTTGTATTTACGTTATTTTATGTGTATTTTCTATATATATATTTTCATTCAAAATTACTTTATTTTATCGGTATTTTGTTCATTTATTTCGATACGAATTTTGATTATTTCATGTGTATTTTCTATACATATTTTATACGCATTTACAGTATTTAATGTGTGTTTTGTATATATATATTTTTTATACAACTTTACTTCATTTTATGTGCATTTGTGTTGTTGTTTTTATACAAATTTACATCATTTTAAGTGTATTTTGTACTTTTTATATTACAAATTTACCTTATTTTATGATTAATTTGCTTATTTATTTTCATGGAAATTTAAATTATCTTATGTGCATTTTTGTACATATATTTTTATAGAAATTTGTGTTATTTTATGTGTATTTTGTATATATTTTTTTCATACAAATTTACATTTTTTATTGGTATTTTGTTTATGTACTCTGATACGAATTTTTTTTTTACGTTGTTGCTTATTGCTCCGGTAGGCATCTTCCCGGTGGGGCCTGATGGCCGTCCCAAGGCTTCTTCCAGGTGGGGCCTGATGGTCGGCCCAGCCCGTTCTGGCGCAGGCGAGTGTTTATAGTGGCGCCATCTTGCATTGGCTCATGCTACCCCCCGGAACTCGTACTTGATTCGCTTGGACTGCCTCCTCTAGAGTCCGGGTTGATGGGTGGTCTTCAGGACAGCATGTGGGTAGTTTTAAGCCACTCGGCGGTGACCGAAAAATCCGAGTGGTAGCGTCTGGATTCGAACCCGCGTCGTCCATCACGCGGCGAATGTGGGTCCAGTACGCTATCACTTCGGCCACCGCCTACCCTATACATTTCCATTATTATATGTGTATTTTGTATATCTTTTGTATACGTATTTTCATTATTTAATGTGTATTTTGTTTATATATTTTAAAACAAATTAACGTTATTTTATGCGTATTTGTTTAAATATTTTGAAAAAAAATTACATTATTTTATGAATTTTGAATATATATTTCAATAGAAATTTAGTTTATTTTATGCATATTTTGTATATCTATTTTCATACAAATTTAAATAACTTCTGTGTATTTTTTTATATAGTTTTATACAAATTTACGTTATTTTATGTGTATTTTGTATATTTATTTTCATACAAACTCACATTCTTCTATTGGTATTTTGTTTATTTATTTTGGTACGAATTTACATTACTTTATGTGTATTTTGTATATATATTTTTATACGTATTTACATAATTTTATGTGTATTTTATATATATATTTTTATAAAAATTTACGTCTTTTTATGTGTATTCGTATATATATTAGGAAACAAATTTACATTGTTTTATTTGTGTTTTGCATATCTATTTCAATACAACTTTACCATTTTGTATGTGCATTTTGTATATTTATTTTAATACAAATTTAATTATTTGATGAGTATTTTTGTATATATATTTAAAAAAATGCTTTTTTATGGGTATTTTGCATCTTTATTTTCATACAAATTTACATTATTTTATTAATATTCTGTGTAATTATTTTGATACGATTTTACATTATTCTATTTGTGTTTCGTATATATTTTTTTATACATATTTGCATTATTTACTGTGTATTTTGTATATATATTTTATACAAATTTACGTTATTTTAAGTGTATTTGTTTATATATTTTCATTAAGATTTACATTATCTTATGTGTATTTTGTATATGTATTTCAATACAAATTTACCTAGTTTCCTGTGTATTTTGTATATTTATCTACATACAAATATAAATTATTTTTGTGTATTTTTGTACATAGTTTTATACAAATTTAGGTTATTTTATAAGGATTTTATATATCTATTTTCATAAAAATATACATTCTTTTATTGATATTTAGTTTATTTATTTTGACACGAATTTACATTATTTAATGTGTATTTTGTATATATATATATATATATATATATATATATATATATATATATATATATATATATATATATATATATATATATATATATATATATATATATATATATATATATATATATATATATATATATACTTTTTTTTTATACGTATTTAAATTATTTCATGTGTATTTTGTATAGAAATCTACGTTATTTTATGTGTATTCGTATATATATTTTGAAAAAAACTCATATTGTTTCATGTGTATTTTGCATATTTTTTCAATACAAATCTACCGTATTGTATGTGCATTTTGTATATTAATTTTAATACAAATTTAATTATTCTATGTGCATTTTTTATATGTATTTTTATAAAAAAAAAATGCTTTATTTTATGGGTATTTTGCATCTTTATTTTCATACAAATTTACATTATTTTATTGATATTCTGTGTATTTATTTTGATACGATTTTAAATTATTCTGTTTATTTTGTATGTATTTTTTATACAAATGTACGGTATTTTATGTGTATATGTTTTCATTTCATACAGATTTACATTATTTTATGTGTATTTTGTACATATATTTAAATAGAAGTTTAAATAATTATATGTGTATTTTGTATATCTATTTTCATATAAATTGAAATTATTTTTGTGTATTTTTGTATATATTTTTATAGAAATTTTCGTTATTTCATGTGTATTTTGTATATTTATTTTCCTACAAATATACGTTCTTTTATCGGAATTTTGTTTATTTATTTTGATACGAGTTTACATTATTTTAGGTGTATTTGGTATATATATTTTTATACTTATTTACATCATTTTGTATGTATTTTGTATGTATATTTTCATAGAACTGTCCTATCCATTCCTACGCCGATGATTCCACTCTGCATTATTCAACTTCTTTTAATAGAAGACCCACCCTTCAGGAACTTAACGACTCAAGGCTGGAGGCTGCAGAACGCTTTGCCTCAGACCTTACTATTTTTTTCCGATTGGGGCAAGAAGAACCTGGTGTCCTTCAACGCCTCAAAAACACAGTTTCTCCACCTATCCACTCGACACAATCTTCCAAACAACTATCCCCTATTCTTTGACAACACCCAGCTATCACCTTCCTCAACACTAAACATCCTCGGTCTATCCTTAACTCAAAATCTCAACTGGAAACTTCATATCTCATCTCTTACTAAATCAGCTTCCTCGAGGCTGGGCGTTCTGTACCGTCTCCGCCAGTTCTTCTCCCCTGCACAGTTGCTGTCCATATACAGGGGCCTTGTCCGCCCTCGTATGGAGTATGCATCTCATGTGTGGGGGGGCTCCACTCACACAGCTCTTCTGGACAGAGTGGAGGCAAAGGCTCTTCGTCTCATCAGCTCTCCTCCTCATACTGATAGTCTTCTACCTCTTAAATTCCGCCGCAATGTTGCCTCTCTTTCTATCTTCTATCGATATTTCCACGCTGACTGCTCTTCTGAACTTGCTAACTGCATGCCTCCCCCCCTCCCGCGGCCCCGCTGCACTCGACTTTCTACTCATGCTCATCCCTATACTGTCCAAACCCCTTATGCAAGAGTTAACCAGCATCTTCACTCTTTCATCCCTCACGCTGGTAAACTCAGGAACAATCTTCCTTCATCTGTATTTCCTCCTGCCTACGACTTGAACTCTTTCAAGAGGAGGGTATCAGGACACCTCTCCTCCCGAAACTGACTTATCTTTCGGCCACCTCTTTAGAGTCTTTTTAGGAGCAGCGAGTAGCGGGCTTTTTATTTATTTATTAATGTTTACTTTTTTGTGCCCTTGAGCTGTCTCCTTTGCTGTAAAAAAAAAAAAAAAAAAAAAAAAAAAAAAAACTTTAAATAACGTAAATTTGTATAAAATATATATACAAAATACACATTAAATAATGCAAATATGAATGAAAAAAATATATACAAAACACAAATAGAATAGGGTAAAATCGTATCAAAATAAATACACAGAATATTAATAAAATAATGTAAAATTGTATGAAAATAAAGATGCAAAATACCCATAAAATAACGCATTTTTTAGAAAATATATATATACCAAAATACACATAAGATATTTAAATTTGTATTAAAATAAATATACAAAATGCACATTCATTAAGGTAAATTTGTATTGAAATAGATATGCAAAATACATATAAAACTATATAAATTTGTTAAAAAATATATATACGAATACACAAAATAACGTAGATTTCTAAAAAAAATATATATACATAATACACATAAAATTAAGTAAAAATGTTTAAAAAAATGTATACAAAATACACATCTAAATTTGTATGAAAATATTTATACAAATACACATAAAATAACATGAACATGAATTTGTATAAAATTTGTCTCTAAATATTTACGAATACACACAAGAAAATAACGTAATTTTTTTTGAAAATGTATATATATATTTTTTTTTTTTACATACTGGCCGGCCTAAGCGCCGGTAGGCATTGCTCGGTGGACCCGATGGTCGGCCCAAGGCTTCTTCCCCGGTGGGTCCTGATGTGGTCGGCCCAGCCTGGGCTGTGTTTAGTGGAGTGTTTATAGTGGTTTACCTCATGCTCCTGACAGCGCCTCCATCAGCTCATCTTAGAATGTGAATCTAGAGTCCGGCTGGTGAGTCTCTGGCCAGCATGTGGGTAGTTTTGTCACTGATGGCGAAAATCAGCTTGGTGGCACCAGGCAGGGGATTGAACTAACCAGTGTCCTCTTCCCGAACGCGGTGGTGCGCACTTTGCCGATTCAGTCCAAAATACACATAAAATAATTTAAATACGTAGAAAAATATGTATTCAAAACACACATAAAATAATGTAAATTCGTATCAAAATAAATAGACAAAATTCCAATAAAAGAATGTATATTTGTAGGAAAATATATATACAAAATATAAATAAAATAAATAAAATTTGTATAAAAATATATACAAAAATACACAAAAATAACTTAAATTAGTTTGAAAATAGATATGCAAAATACACATAAAATTAGGCAAATTTGTATTGAAATAATTATACAAAATACACATAAAATAATGTAAATTTGTATGAAAATATATAAATAAATACAAATAAAATAACGTAAATTTGGATAAAATATGTATACAAAATAAACATTAAATAATATAAATATGTATAAAAAATATATATACAAAATACACATAGAATAATGTTAACTCGTATAAAAATAAATAAACAGAAAATCAATAAAATAATGTAAATGTATTAAAAATAAATATACAAAAATACACATGAAATAATTAAATTTGTATTAAAATAAATATAAAAAATGCACATACAATAAAGTAAATTTATATTAAAATAGATATGCAAAATACACATAAATAATGTAAATATTTATCAAAAGATATATACGAATACACATAAAATTGAGTAAATTTCTATGAAAATATGCATACAAAATACATATATAATGATGTAAATAAGTATAGAAATATATATACCAAATACCCCTAAAATAATGTAAATTCGTATCAAAATAAATAAACAAAATTCCGATAAAAGAACGTATATTTGTTGGAAAATAAATATACAAAATACACATAAAATAGCGAAAATTTGTATAAAAGTATATACAAAAAAAAACACAAAAATAATTTCAATTTGTATGAAAAAAGATATACAAAATACACATATTATTAGTTATAATTGTATTTAAATACATGTACAAAATACACATAAAATAATGTAAATTTGTATGAAATGAAAACAAATACACATAAAATAACGTACATTTTATAAAATATATATACAAAATTCACATAGAATAATGTAAAATCGTATCAAAACAAATACACAAAGTATCAATAAAATAATGTAAATTTGTATGAAAATAAAGATGCAAAATACCCATAAAATAAAGCATATTATTATAAAATTACATATACAAAAATACACATAGAATAATTAAATTTATATTAAAATTAATGTACAAAATGCACATACAATAACGAAAATTTGTATTGAAAAAATATGCAAAATACACATAAAACAGTGTAAATTTGTTTCAAAATATATATACGAACACATATAAAATAACGTAGATTTCTATAGAAATATATATACAAAATACACATGAAATGATGTAAATACGTATAAAAATATATATACAAAATACACATTAAATAATGTATATTCGCGTCAAAATAAATAAACAAAATATCGATAAAACAATGTGTATTTGTATTAAAATAGATATACAAAATACACATAAAATAGCCTGAATTTGTATAAAAATATATACCAAAATACACAAAAATAATTTAAACTTGTATGAAAATAAATATACAAAATACACATAAAATTAGGTAATTTTGTGTTGAAATACGTATACAAAATACACATAAAATAATGTAAATTTGAATGAAAATACATAAACAAATACACTTAAAATAACGTAAATTTGTATAAAATATATATACAAAATACAAACTAAATAATGTAAATATATATAAAAAAAATATATAGAAAAAACAAATATAAAATTGTAAAATCGTATCAAAATAAATACACAAAATATTAATAAAATAATGTAAATTTGTATGAAAATAAAGAAGAAAAATACCCATAAAATAGCGCATTAAAAAAAAAAGATAGATATACCAAAATACATATAAAAAATTTAAATTTGTAATAAAATGATTATAGAAAATACACATACACTAATTTAAATTTGTATTGAAATAGATATGCTAAATACATTTAAAAAAATGTAAATTTGTCTCAAAATATATATACGAATACACGTAAAATAACGTAGATTTCTATGAAAATATATATACAAAATACAGATAAAATGAAGTATAAAGAAATGTATACAAAATACACATAAAATAATGTAAATTCGTATCAAAATAAATAAACAAAATACCAATAAAAGAATGTGTATTTGTATAAATATAAATATAAAAAATACGCATAAGTTAACGTAAATTTATATAATACTATATACAAAAATACACAGAAATAATTAAATTTGTATGGAAATAGATATATAAAATACACACAAAATGAGCTAAATTTGAATTGAAATATATACAAAATACATAAAATAAAGCAAATCTGTATCAAAATATTTATACAAATACACGTATAATAACGTAAACTTGTACAAAAATATATAAACAAAATACACATTAAATAATGTAAATACGTATAAAAAAACATATACAAAATACACATCTAATCATGTAATCATGTAAATAAACAAAATACCAATAAAATAATGTAAATTTGTATGAGAAAACATATACAAAATACTCATAAAATAACGCAAATTTCTATAAAAATATATGTATAGAAATGCATATAAAATAAATTTGAATAAAAATATATATACAAAACACACATTAGATAATGAAATGAGCATAAAAATATTTATACAACAACCTATGAAATAATCTAAATTCATATCGTATTAAATTAAGAAAATACCAATAAAATATTGTAATTTTGAATGAAAATATATATAGAAAATAAATATAAAATAACCTAATACAATTACAAATATACACAAAATAATTTGAAATTTAATGAAATAAATATACAAAATAAACATAAAAAAAGGTAAATTAATAATGAAATAAATGTAAAAATACTCATAAAATAATATAAATTTGTATGAAAATAAATATACAAATAAACATAAAATAACTTGAATTTGTATAAAATTTGTAGCAAAATATATACGAATACACACAATAAAATAACGTAAATTTTTATGAAAATGTATATACAAAATGCACATAAAATAATTTAAATACGTAGAAAATTATATATACAAAATACAAATAAAATAATGTAAATTCGTATCAAAATAAATGAACAAAATTCCAATAAAAGAATGTATATTTGTAGGAAAATATATATATATATATATATATATATATATATATATATATATATATATATATATATATATATATATATATATATATATATATATATATATATATATATATATATATATATATATATATACAAAATACATATAAAAGAACTAAAATTTGTATGAAAATATATACAAAAATACACAAAAATAAATTAAATTTGTTTGAAAATAGATATGCAAAATACACATAAAATTCGGAAAATTTGTATTGAAATACATATACAAAATACTCTTAAATAAAGTAAATTTGTTTGAAAATATATAAACAAATACACATAAAATAACGTAAATTTGAATAAAATATATAAACAAAATAAACATTAAATAATGTAAATATGTATAGCAAAAATAAATACAGAATACACAAAAATAAATATGCAAAATACATATAAACAATGTAAATTTGTTTCAAAATATATATACGAATACACATGAAATAATGTAGATTTCTATAAAAATATATATAGAAAATACACATAAAATTAAGTAAATACGTATAAAAAAATGTATACAAAATACACATAAAATAATGTAAATTCGTATCAAAATAAATAAACAAAATACCAATAAAAGAATGTGGGTTTGTATAAATATAAATATACAAAATACACATTAAATAATGCAATACAAAATACACATGAAATTATGTAAATACATATAAAAATATATATAGAAAATACACATTAAATAATGTAAATTCGCGTCAAAATAAATAAACAAAATATCAATTAAAGAATGTGTATTTGTATGAAAATAGATATACAAAATACACATAAAATAACCTAAATTTGTATCAAACTGTATACAAAAATACACAAAAATATTTTAAATTTGTATGAAAATAAATATACAAAATACACATAAAATTAGGTAAATTTGAATTGAAATACATATAAAAAATACACATAAAATAATGTAAATTTGAATGAAAATACATAAACAAATACACTTAAAATAACGTAAATTTGTATAAAAAAAATATGTACAAAACACAAATAGAATAATGTAAAATCGTATCAAAACAAATACACAGAATATTAATAAAATAATGTAAATTTGTATGAAAATAAAGAAGCAAAATACCCATAAAATAACGCATTTTTTTTATTTATAAAAATATATATTCCAAAATACACATAAAAAAATTAAATTTGTATTAAAATAAATATACAAAAAACTCATACAATAAGGTAAATTTGTATTGAAATAGATATGCAAAATACATATAAAACAATGTAAATTTATTTCAAAATATATATACGAATACACATAAAATAACGCAGATTTCTATAAAAATATATATACAAAATACACATAAAATGAAGTAAATACGTATAAAAATGTATTCAAAATACACATAAAATAATGTAAATTCGTATCAAATTAAATAAACAAAATACCAATAAAAGAATGTGTATTTGTATAAATATAAATATACAAAATACACATAAAATAAAGTAAATTTATATAAAACTATATACAAAAATTCACAGAAGTAATTAAATTTGTATGAAAATAAATATACAAAATACACACAAGATAAGCTAAATTTGAATTAAAATATATATACAAAATACATGAAATAAAGTAAATTTGTATCAAAATATTTATACAAATACACATATAGAAACGTAAATTTGTATGAAAATATATAAACAAAATACAGATTAAATAATGTAAATACGTATAAAAAGTATGTACAAAATATACATATAATCATGTAATTCGTATCAAAATAAATAAACAAAATACCAATAAAATAATATAAATTTGTATGAGTAAACGTGTATGTTGCATATTTTTTCAATACAAATTTACCTTATTATATACGCATTTTGTATATTAATTTTAATACAAACTTAATTATTCAATGTGTATTTTTGTATCAGTATTTTTATAAACATATGCTTTATTTTATGGGTATTTTGCATCTTTATTTTTATACAAATTTACATTATTTTATTGATATTCTGCTCATTCAATTTGATACGAATTGACATTATTCTATGTGTATTTTGTATATATTTTTCATACGAATTTACGTTATTTTATGTGTATTTGTTTATATATTTTGACACAAATTTACAATATTTTATGGGTATTTTGTATATACATTTCAAAAGAAATTTACCTAGTCTTATGTGTATTTTGTATATCTATTTTCATACAAACTCAAATTATTTCTATGTATTTTTGTATATATTTTAATACAAATTTTAGTTATGTTATTTGTATTTTGTAAATTAATTTTCATTCAAATATATACTATTTTATTGTTTTTTTGTTGATTTATATTGATACGACTTTACATTATTTTATATGTACTTTGTATATATATTTTTATATGCATTTACATTATTTAATATTTATTTTGAAAATATATTTTTATTCAAATTCATTGTATTTTATGTGTATTTGTATATATATTTTCATATAAATTTACATTATTTTTTGTGTATTTTGTACATATATTTTATTACAAATCTACCTTATTTTATGTTTATTTTGTATGTGTATTTTGTACATTTATATTTATCCAAATACACATTCTTTTATTGGTATTTTGTTTATTTATTTTAATTCGAATTTACATTATTTTATGTGTATTTTGTATACATTTTTTTATACGTATTTACTTAATTTTATGTGTATTTTGTAGATATATTTCCATAGAAATCTACGTTATTTTATTTGTATTCGTATATATATTTTGAAACAAATTTACATTGTTTTATATGTATTTTTGCATATGTCTTTCAATGCAAATTTACCTTATTGTAGGTGCATTTTGTATATTTATTCCAATACAAATTTAAATATTATATGTGTATTTTGGTATATATATTTTTAAAAGAAATGCGCTTTTTTATGGGAATTTTGCATCTTTATTTTCATACAAATTTACATTATTTTATTAATATTCGGTGTATTTATTTTGATACGATTTTACATTATTCTATTTGTTTTTTTAATATACTTTTTTAAACATATTTACATTATTTAAAGTGTATCTTGCATATATATTTTCTACAAATTTATTATCTATTATCTATTTTCATACAAATACACATTCTTTCCATGATATTTTGTTTATTTGTTTTGACACGAATTTTCATTATTTTATATGTATTTTGTATATATATTTTTATACGTATTTACATAATTTCATATGTATTTTGTATATATATTTCTATAGAAATCTACTTTATTTTATGTGTGTTCGTATATATATTTTGAAAGAAATTTACATTGTTTTTATGTATTTTTCAATATCTCTTTCAATACAAATTTACCTTACTGTATATGCATTTTGTATATTATTTCAATACAAATTTAAATATTTTATGTGTATTTTGATATATATATTTTTATAAAAAATGCGATATTTTTTGGGAATTTTGCATCTTTAATTTCATACAAATTTACATTATTTTATAGATATTCTGTGTATTTATTTTGATACGATTTTACATTATTCTATTTGTTTTTTGTATATATTTTTTTATACACATTTACATTATTTAATGTGTATCTTGCATATATATTTTATACAAATTTACGTTATTTTAAGTGTATTTGTTTATATATTTTCATTCAAATTTACGTTATTTGATGTGTATTTTGTTTATGTATTTCAATACAAATTTGCCTAGTTTTAAGTGTATTTTGTATATTTCTTTTCATAAAAATTTAAATTATTTTTGTGTATTTTTTATATAGTTTTATACAAATTTAGGTTATTTTATGTACGCATTTACATTATTTAATGTGTGTTTTGTATATATATTTTCATGCAAATTTAATTTATTTTATGTGCATTTTTGTACATATATTTTTATTGAAATTTTCGTTATTTGTATATGTTTTCTCATACAAATTTTCATTATTTTATGTATTTTGTATATACATTTCAATTCAAATTTAGCTTATTTTAGCTGTATTTTGTATATCTATTTTCATACAAATTTAATTACTACTGTGTATTTTTGTAAATAGTTTTACACAAATTTACGATATTCTATGTTTATTTTGTATATTTATATTTATACAAATACACATTCTTTGATTGGTATTTTGTTTATTTATTTTGATACGATTTTACATTATTTTATGTGTATTTTGTATTCATTTTTTTATACGTATTTACTTCATTTTATGTGTATTTTGTATATATTTTTATAGAAATCTACGTTATTTTATGTGGATTCGTATATATATTTCGAAACAAATTTACATTGTTTTATATGTATTTTGCATGTCTATTTCAGAACAAATTTACCTTATTGTATGTGCATTTTTTATATTTATTTTAATACAAATTTATTATTTTATGTGTATTTTTGTATAAATATTTTTATAAAAAATACGTTATTTTATGGGTATTTTGCATCTTTATTTTCATATAAATTTAAATTATTTCATTAATATTCTGTGTATTTATTTTTGATACGATTTTACATTATTCTATTTGTGTTTTGTATATATTTTTTTATACATATTTACATTATTTATTGTGTATTTTGTATATATATTTGATACAAATCTACGTTATTTTAAGTGTATATGTTTATATATTTTAATTCAAATTTACATTATTTTATGTGTATTTTGTAAATGTATTTCAATACAAATTTACCTAATTTTGTGTATTTTGTATATTTATTTTCATAAAAATTTAAATTATTTCTGTGTATTTTTGTATATAGTTTTATACAAATTTATGTTATTTTATGTGTATTTTTGTATATCTATTTTCATACAAATACACATTCTTTTATTGATATTTTGTTTATTTATTTTGACACGAGTTTACATTATTTAATGTCTATTTTATATATATATTTTTATACGTATTTACAGCATCTCAAGTGTATTTTGTATATATATTTCTATAGAAATCTGCGTTATTTTATGTGTATTCGTATATATATTTTGAAACAAATTTACATTGTTTTATTTGTATTTTGCATATTTCTTTTTAATAAAAATTTACCTTATTGTATGTGCATTTTGTATATTCTTTTTACTACAAATTTAATTATTGAATTTGTATTTATGTATATGTATTTTTATAAAAATATGCTTTATTTTAGGGTATTTTTCATCGTTATTTTCATACGAATTTACATAATTTTATTGATATGTTGTGTATTTATTTTGATACGATTTTACATTATTCTATGTGTATTTTGTATATATATTTAATACATATGTATGATATTTTATGTGTATTTGTTTTCATTTCATACAAATTTTCATTATTTTATATGTATTTTGTACATGTATTTAAAGACAAATTTAACTAATTATATTTGTATTTTGTATATCAATTTTCATAAAAATTGATTTTTTTTTTTTTTGTATATATTTTTATACAAATTTTCGTTATTTTATGTGTATTTTGTATATTTATTTTCCTACAAATATACGTTCTTTTATCGGAATTTTGTTTGTTTATTTAGATACGAATTTACATTATTTTAGGTGTCTTTCGTATATGTATTTTTATACTATTTACATCATTTTATATGTATTTTGTATGTATATTTTCATAGAAATTTACTCTATTTTTTGTGTATTCGTATATATATTTTGATACAATTTACATTTTTGATTTGTATTTTGCATATTTATTTCAATACAAATTTACTTTATTGTATATGCATTTTCTATATTTATTTCAATACAAATTTAATTATTTCATGTGTATTTTTGTATATATATTTTTATGCATATATGCGTTATTATATGGGTATTTTGCATCTTTATTTTCATACAGATTTAAATTATTTTATTGATATTCTGTTTATTTATTTTGATACGATTTAACTTTATTCTATATGTATTTTGTATATATATTTTTATACATATTTACATTATTTAAATATATTTTGTATATATATTTTATCCAAATTTACGCTATTTTATGTGTATTTGTTTACATATTTTCATACAAATTTACATTATTTTATGTGTATTTTGTATATGTATTTCAATACAAATTTGCCAAACTTTATGTGTATTTTGCATATCTATTTTCAAACAAATTTAAATTATTTTTGTGTGTTTTTGTATTTATTTTTATACAAATTTTAGTTATTTTATTTGTATTTTGTATATATATTTTCCTACAAATATATATTCTTTTATCATAATATTGTCTATTTATTTTGATACGAGTTTACATTATTTTATGTGTATTTTGTATATATATTTTTCTACGAATTTACATTATTTTATGTGTATTTTGTATATATATTTTAATAAAAATTTACATTATTTTATTGTGTGTATTCGTATTTATTTTGATACAAATTTTATACAAATTCATGTTATTTTATGTGTATTTGTATATATTTTCACAAATTCATGTTATTTTATGTGTATTTGTATATATATTTTCATACAAATTTATATTATTTTATGATTATTTTGTATATTTATTTAATTCAATTTTTATATTATTTTATGTGTATATTTGTATTTTTATTTACGTATTTTTATGTGTATTTTCTATATATATTTTCATCCAAAATTACATTATTTTATTGGTATTTTCTTGATTTAACTCGATACGAATTTAATTTTTTTCATAGGTATTTTGTATACATATGTTTATGCTCATTTACATTATGTAATGTATGTTTTGTATATATTTTTTAATGCAAATTTATTTTATGTACTTTTTTGTACATATATTTTTATAGAATTTATTTATTTTATGTGTACTTTGTATATGTTTTCTCATAAAAAATTACATTATTTTATTGGTATTTTGTTTATTTATTTTGATGCGAATTACAAGAATATATGTGTATTTTGTAGATATTTTTTTATACGTAATTATATGTGTATTTGTAAAAATATTTTGATACAAATTTACATTATTTTATGTATTTTGTATATTCATTTCAATTCAAATTTAGCTTATTTTATCTGTATTTTGTATGAATATTTTCTTACGAATTTAATTACTTCTGTGTATTTTTGTATATAGTTTTATACAAATTTACGTTATTTTGTGTGTATTTTGTATATTTATATTTATACAAATACACATTCTTTTATTGGTATTTTGTTTATTTATTTTGAAACGAATTTACATTATTTTATGTGTATTTTGTATAGATTTTCTTATTCGTATTTACTTCATTTTATGTGTATTTTGTATATATATTTTTATAGAAATCTACGTTATTTTATGTGTATTCTTATATATATTTTGAAAGAAATTTACATTGTTTTATATGTATTTTGCATATCTATTTCAATACAAATTTACCTTATTGTATGTGCTTTTTGTATATATATAGTAATACAAATTTAAATATATATATATATATATATATATATATATATATATATATATATATATACATATATATATATATATATATATATATATATATATATATATATATATATATATATATATATATATATATATATATATATTTAGCATCTTTATTTTCATACAAATTTACATTGTTTTATTAATATTCTGTGTATTTATTTTGATACGATTTTACATTATTCTATTTGTGTTTTGTATATATTTTTTTATACATATTTACATTATTTAAAGTGTATTTTGTATATTTTAAAACAAATTTACGTTATTTTTTGCGCATCTGTTAGAATATTTTGATACAAATTTACATTATTTTATGTATTTTGTATATATATTTCAATACAAACTTAGTTTATTTTATGTATATTTTTATATCTATTTTCATTCATATCAAAATAAATAAACAAAATAGCAATAAAATAATGTAAATTTGTATGAGAAAACATATACAAATACACATAAAATAACGCAAATTTATAAAAAAAATATTTGTACAAAAATGCACATAAAATAAAGTAAATTTGCATAAAAATATATATATATATACAAAACCCACATTAAATAATGTAAATGCGTACATAAAATAACCAAAATTTGTATAAAACAATATACAAAAATACACAAAAATAATTAAAATTTGTATGAAAAGAAATATACAAAATACACATAAAATTAGGTAAATTTGTATTGAAATACATATACAAAATACACATAAAATAATGTAAATTTGAATGAAAACATATAAACAAATACACTTAAAATAACGTAAATTTGTATAAAATATATATGCAAGATACACATTAAATAATGTAAATGTGTATAAAAAATATATACAAAAAAGAAATAGAATAATGTAGAATCGTATCAAAATAAATACACAGAATATCAATAATATAATGTAAATTTGTATGAAAAGAAAGATGCAAAATTCCCATAAAATAGCGCATTTTTCATAAAAATAGATATACCAAAATACACATAAAATATTAAAATTTGTATTGAAATAAATATACAAAATGCATATACAGTAAGGTAAATTTGTGTTGAAAGAGATATTCAAAAATACATATAAAACAATGTAAATTTGTTTCAAAATATATATACGAATACACATAAAACAACGTAGATTTCTATAGAAATATATGTACAAAATACACATGAAATTATGTAAATACGTATAAAAATATATATACAAAATACATATTAAGTAATGTAAATTCGTGTCAAAATATATAAACAAAATATCATGAAAAGAATGTGTATTTGTATGAAAATAAATAATAGATAATAAATTTGTATGAAATATATATGCAAGATGCACATTAAATAATGTAAATATGTATAAAAAATATATATACAAAAAACAAATAGAATAATGTAAAATCGTGTCAAAATAATAACACCGAATATTAATAAAATAATGTAATTTTGTATGAAAATAAAGATGCAAAATTCCCATCAAATAGCACTTTTCTTATAAATATATATATACCAAAATACAAATAAAATAATTAAATTTGTATTGAAATAAATATACAAAATGCACATACAATAAGGTAAACTTGTATTGAAAGAGATATGCAAAAATACATATAAAACAATGGAAATTTGTTTCAACATATATATACGAATACACATAAAATAACGTAGATTTCTATAAAAAATATATATACAAAATACACATAAAACTAAGTAAATACGTATAATAAAATGTATATAAAATACACATAAAATAATGTAAATTCGAATCAAAATAAATAAACAAAACACCAATAAAAGAATGTGTATTTGTATAAATATAAATATACAAAATACACATACAAAATAAACATAAAATAAGGTAAATTTGTAATGATATATATGTACAAAATACACATAAAATAATGTAAATTTATATGAAAATATTAATACAAATACACATAAAATACCATGAATTTGTATAAAAATATATATTCAAAATAAATACTAAATTATGTAAATGCGTATAAAATATATATACAAAGTACATATAAAATAATGTAAATTCGTATCAATATAAATCAACAAAACACCAATAAAATAATATATATTTGAAAGAAAATAGATTTACAAAATACACATAACACAACTACAATTTGTATTAAAATATATACAAAAATACAAAGAAATAATTTGAGTTTGTATGAAAATAGATATACAAAATACGCATAAAACTAGGTAAATTTCTTTTGAAATATATATACAAAATACCCATAAGATATTGTAAATTTGTGTCAAAATATATAAACAAATACACATAAAATAACGTAAATTTGTATGAAAATAATATACAAAATACATAGAATAATATCAAATCGTATCGATATGAATGAGCAGATTATCAATAAAATAGGAATATATATACAAAATACACATGAAATGATGTAAATACGTATAAAAATATATATACAAAATACACATTAAATAATGAAAATTCGAGTCAAAATAAATAAACAAAATATCAATAAAAGAATGTGTATTTGTATGAAAATAGATATACAAAATACACATAAGATAACCTAAATTTGTATAAAACTATATACAAAAATACATAAAAATAATTTAAATTTGTATGAAAATAAATATACAAAATACACATAAAATTAGGAAAATTTGTATTGAAATACATATACAAAATACACATAAAATAATGTAAATTTGAATGAAAATATAAAAAAAATACACATAAAATAACGTAATTTTGTATAAAATATATATACAAAATTCACATTCAATAATGTAAATATGTATAAAAAAATATATAGAAAACACAAATAGAATAATGTAAAATCGTATCACAATATATACACAGAATATTAAAAAAAAATAATGTAAATTTGTAAGAAAATTAAGATGCAAAATACCTATAAAATAACGCATTTTTTATAAAATTATAGATACCAAAATAAACATAAAATATTTGAATTTGTATTACAATAAATATACAAAATGCACATACAATAAGGTAAATTTGTATTGAAATAGATATGCAAAATACATATAAAATAGTGTAAATTTGTTTCAAAATATATATACGAATACACATAAAATAACGTAGATTTCTATAAAAATACATATACAAAATACACATCAAATTAAGTAAATACGTATAAAAAAATGTATACAAAATACACATAAAATAATGTAAATTCGTATAAATAGAAATAAACAATATACCAATAAAAGAATGTGTATTTGTATAAATATAAATATACAAAATGCACATAAAATAACGTAAATTTATATTAAACTATATACAAAAATACACAGAAGTAATTATATTTGTATGAAAATAGATAAAAATACACACAAAATAAGCTTAATTTGAATTGAAATATATGTACAAAATACATAAAATAAAGTAAATTTGTATCAAAATATTTTTACAAATACACATATAATTACGTAAATTTTATATAAAAATATATAAATAAAATACACATTAAATAATGTAAATACGTATAAAAAAATATGTTCAAAATACACATATAATCATGTAATTCGTATCAAAATAAATAGACAAAATACCAATAAAATAATGTACATTTTTATGAGAAAACATATACAAAATACACATAAAATAACGCAAATTTCTATAAAAATATATGTACAAAAATGCACATAAAATAAATTTGCAATAAAAAATATATACAAAACACACATTACATAATGTAAATGAGTATAAAAATATTTATACAAAATACCTATGAAATAATCTAAATTCGTATCGAATTAATTTAAGAAAATACCAATAATATAATGTAATTTTGGATGAAAATATATATAGAAAATACACATAAAATAGCCTAAATACAAATACAAATATACACATAAAATAATTTAAAATTGAATGAAATAAATATACAAAATAAACATAAAATAAGGTAGATTTGTAATGAAATATATGTAAAAATACACATAAAATAATATAAATTTGTATGAAAATATATACCCAAATACACATAAAATAAAATGAATTTGTAAGAAATTTGTATCAAAATATATACGAATACACACAATAAAATAACGTATATTTTTATGAAAATGTATATACAAAATACACATAAAATAATTTAAATACATAGAAAAAAATATATAAAAAATACACATAAAATAATGTAAATTTGTATCAAAATAGATAAACAAAATTCCAATAAAAAAATGTATATTTCTAGGAAAATATATATATACAAAATAAAAAAAATCTAAAATTTGTATAAAAATATATACAAAAATACTTAAAAAATAATTTAAATTTGTTTGAAAGTATATATGCAAAATAAACATAAAATTAGGCAAATTTGTATTGAAATACATATACAAAATACACATAAAATAATGTAAATTTGTATGAAAATATATAAACAAATACACATAAAATAACGTAAATTTGGATAAAATATATATACAAAATAAACATTAATAATGTAAATATGTATAAAAAAATATATACAAAATACACATAAAATAATGTTAAATCGTATCAAAATAAATTAACAGAATATCAATAAAATAATGTAAATTTGTATGAAATTAAAGACGCCAAATACCCATCTAATAACGCATATTTGCATAAAAATATATATACAAAAATACACATAAAATAATTTACTTTGTATTAAAATAAATATTCAAAATGCACATACATTAGAGTAAATTTTTATTGATATAGATATGCAAAATACACATAAATAATGTAAATTTGTATCAAAATATATATACGAATACACATAGAATACAGTAAATTTCTATGAAAATATACATACAAAATACATATAAAATGATGTAAAAAAGTACAAAAATATATATACCAAATACACCTAAAATAATGTAAATTCGTATCAAAATAAATAAAGAAAATTCCGATAAAAGAACGTATATGTGTAGGAAAATAAATATAGAAAATACATATAAAATAACGAAAATTTTTATAAAAATATATACAAAAAAAAAAAAACAACAATAATTTCAATTTGTATGAAAATAGATATACAAAATACACATGTAATTAGTTTAATTTGTATTTAAATACATTACATTACATTATTTTAGGTGTATTTGGTATAATATATTTTTATACTATTTACATCATTTTATATGTATTTCGTATGTATTTTTTGCTTCTTTATTTTCATACAAATTTACATTATTTTATTAATATTCTGTGTATTTATTTTGATACGATTTTACATTATTCTATTTGTTTTGTATATATTTTTTTATACAAATTTACGTTATTTTAAGTGTATTTGTTTATGTATTTTCATTCAAATTTACATTATTTTATGTGTATTTTGTATATGTATTTAAATACAAATTTACCTAGTTTTATGTGTATTTTGTATATTTATTTTTATACAAATTTAAATTATTTTTATGTATTTTTGTATATAGTTTTATACAAATTTAGGTTATCTTATGTGTATTTTGTATATCTATTTTCATACAAATTCACATTCTTTTTTTGATATTTTGTTTATTTATTTTGACGCGAGTTTTCATTATTTATTATGTATTTTGTATATATATTTTTATACGTATTTACATCATTTCATGTGTATTTTGTATATATATTCCTAAAGAAATCTGCGTTATTTTATGTGTATTCGTTTATATATTTTGAAACAAATTTACACTGTTTTATGTGTATTTTGCATTTTTTTTCAATACAAATTTACCTTATTGTATGTGCATTTTGTATTTTAATTTTAATACAAATTTAATTATTTTATGTGTATTTTTGTATATGTATTTAAAAAAAAAAAGCTTTATTTTATGGGTATTTTGCATCTTTATTTTCATACAAATTTAAATTCTTTTATTGATATTCTCTGTACTTATTTTGATACGATTTTACATTATTCTATATGTATTTTGTATATATATTTTATACAAATGTACCTTATTTTATGTGTATTTGTTTTCATTTCATACAAATTTACATTATTTTATGTGTATTTTGTACATGTATTTAAATACAAATTTAAATAATTATATGTGTATTTTGTATATCTATTTTCATACAAATTGATATTATTTTTTTTTTTGTATATATTTTTATACAAATTTTCGTTATTTTATGTATATTTTGTATATTTATTTTCCTACAAATATACGTTTTTTATCGGAATTTTGTTTATTTGTTTTGAACCGAATTTACATTATTTAGGTGTATTTGATACATATATATTTTTATACTTATTTACATCATTTTATATGTATTGTGTATGCATATTTTCATAAAAATTTACTATATTTTATGTGTATTCGTATATATATTTTGGATACAAATTGACATTATTTATGTGTATTTTGCATATCTATTTCAATACAAATTTACTTTATTGTATGTGCATTTTGTATATTTATTTTAATACAAATTATATTATTTTATGTGTATTTTTGTATATATATTTTTATGCAAATATGCGTTATAATATGGGTATTTTGCATCTTTATTTTCATACAAATTTTCATTATTTTATTGATATTCTGTTTATTTATTTTGATACGATTTAACATTATTCTATGTGTATTTTGTAAATATTTTTTTTTATACATATATACATTATTTAATGTTTATTTTGTATATATATTTTATCCAAATTTACGTTATTTTATGTGTATGTGTTTATATATTTTCATACAAATTTACATTATTTTATGTGAATTTTTTATATGTATTTCAATACAAATTTGCCTAATTTTATGTGTATTTTGCATATATATTTTCAAACAAATTTAAATTATTTTTTCTATTTTTGTATATATTTTTATACAAATTTTACATAATTTATTTGTATTTTGTATATATATTTTCCTACAAATATACATTCTTCTATTGGAATTTTGTATATTTATTTTGATACGAATTTACATTATTTTATGTGTATTTTGTATATATATTTTTCTACGTATTTAAATTATTTTATGTGTATTTTGTATATACATTTTCATAAAAATTTACGTTATTTTATTGTGTGTATTCTTATATATTTTAAAACAAATCTTATACAAATTCATATTATTTTATGTGTATTTGTATATATATTTTCATACAAATTTATGTGTATTTTGCATACATTTTCTTATACTTATTTACTTCATTTTATGTATATATTGTATAAATATTTTTATAGAAATCTACGTTATTTTGTGTATTCGTATATATATTTTGAAACAAATTTACATTGTTTTATATGTATTTTGCATATATATTTCAATACAAATTTACCTTAATGAATGTGCATTTTGTATATTTATTTCAATACAAATTTAAATATTTTATGTGTAATTTGGTACATATATATATATATATATATATATATATATATATATATATATATATATATATATATATATATATATATATATATATATATATATATATATATATATATATATATATATATATATATATATATATATATATATATATATATATATATACATATATATATATATATATATATATATATATATATATATATATATATATATATATATATATTTATGGGTAGGCGGTGGCCGAAGTGATAGCGTACTGGACCCACATTCGCCGCGTGAAGGACGACGCGGGTTCGAATCCTCACGCTACCACTCGGATTTTTCAGTCACCCCCGAGTGACTTAAAACTACCCACATGCTGTCCTGAAGACCACCCATCAACCCGGACTCTAGAGGAAGCCGTCCAAGCGAATCAAGAACGAGTTCCGTGGGGCAGCATGAGCCAATGCAAGATGGCGCCACTATAAACACTCGCCTGCGCAAGAACGGGCTGGGCCGACCATCAGGCCCCACCTGGAAGAAGCCTTGGGCCGACCATCAGGCCCCACCGGGAAGATGCCTACCGGCGCAATAGGCAACAACCTAAAAAAAATATATATATATATATATATATATATATATATATATATATATATATATATATAGATATAGATATATATATATATATATATATATATATATATATATATATATATATATATATATATTATAAGAAATGCGTTATTTTATGGGTATTTTTCATCTTTATTTTCATTTAAATTTACATTATTTAATTAATATTCTGAGTATTTATTTTGATACGATTTTACTCTTTTCTACTTGTGTTTTGTATATATTTTTTTCATACATACTTGCATTATTCAATGTGTATTTTGTATATATATTTTATACAAATTTACGTTATTTAAAGTGTATTTTTTTATATATTTTTATTCAAATTTTCATTATTTTATGTGTATTTTGTATATGAATTTCAATACAAATTTACCTAATTTTATGTGTATTTTGTATGTTTATTTTCATACAAATTTAAATTATTTTTTTGTATTTTTGTATGTATATTTTATATATATTTTTATAGAAATTTACGTTTTTTATATGTATTCGTGTATATATTTTGAAATAAATTTATATTGTTTTATGTGTGTTTTGCATATCTATTTCAATACAAATTTACCATATTGTACGTGCATTTTGTATATTTATTTTAATACAAATTTAATTATTTGAAGTGAGTTTTTTATACATATTTTTATAAAAATATGCTTTTTTAAGGGTATTTTGCATCTTTATTTTCATACAAATTTACATTATTTTATTGTTATACTGTGTATTTATTTTGATACGATTTTTCATTATTCATAATATTTATATAAATACACATATAATAACGTAAATTTGTATGAAAATATATAAACAAAATACACATTAAATAATGTAAATACGTATAAAAAAATATGTACAAAATACACATATAATCATGTAATTCGTATCAAAATAAATAAACAAAATACCAATAAAATAATATAAATTTGTATGAGTAAACGTGTGTTGCATATTTTTTCAATACGAATTTACCTAATTATATACGCATGTTGTATATTAATTTTAATACAAATTTAATTATTCGATGCTTTATTTTATGGGTATTTTGCATCTTTATTTTCATACAAATTTACATTATTTTATTGATATTTTGCTCATTCATTTTGATACGAATTGACATTATTCTATGTGTATTTCGTATATATTTTTCATACAAATTTACGTTATTTTATGTGTATTTGTTTATATATTTTGACACAAATTTACAATATTTTATGGGTATTTTGTATATACATTTCAAAAGAAATTTACCTAGTTTTATGTGTATTTTGTATATCTATTTTCATACGAACTCAAATTATTTCTATGAATATTTGTATAAATTTTAATATAAATTTTAGTTATGTTATGGGTATTTTGTAAATTTATTTTCATTCAAATATATATTATTTTATTGGTGTTTTGTTGATTTATATTGATACGAATTTACATTATTTTATATGTACTATGTATATATATTTTTATACGCATTTACATTATTTAATATTTATTTTGAATATATATTTTTATACAAATTCATGGTATTTTATGTGTATTTGTATATATATTTTCATAAACTTGTATTGAAATACATATACAAAATACACATATAATGATGTAAGTTTGTATGAAAATACACATAAAATAACGTAAATTTCCAAAAAATATATACACAAAATATACATAAAATAATTAAAATATGTATAAAAATATATATAGAAAATACAGAGAATAATGTAAAATCGTATCAAAATAAATAAACAGAATATTAATAAAATAATGTAAATTTGTATGAAAATAAAGAGGGAAAATACCCATATAATAACGCATATATGCATAAAAATATATATGCAAAAATACACATGAAATAATTAAATTTGTATTGAAATAAATATACAAAATGCACCTACAATAAAGTAAATTTGTATTGAAATAGATATGCAAAATACACATCAATAATGTAAATTTGTATCAAAATATATATACTCGCTGCTCCTAAAAAGAATCCAAAGAGGTGGCCGAACGATAGGTCAGTTTCGGGAGGAGAGGTGTCCTGATACCCTCCTCTTGAAAGAATTCAAGTCGTAGGCAGGAGGAAATACAGATGAAGGAAGATTGTTCCAGAGTTTACCAGCGTGAGGGATGAAAGAGTGAAGATGCTGGTTAACCCTTGCATAAGGGGTTTGGACAGTATAGGGATGAGCATGAGTAGAAAGTCGAGTGCAGCGGGGCCGCGGGAGGGGGGGAGGCATGCAGTTAGCAAGTTCAGAAGAGCAGTCAGCGTGGAAATATCGATAGAAGATAGAAAGAGAGGCAACATTGCGGCGGTGGCCGAAGTGATAGCGTACTGGACCCACATTCGCCGCGTGATGGACGACGCGGGCTCGAATCCTTACGCTACCACTCAGATTTTTCGGTCACCGCCGAGTGGCTTAAAACTACCCACATGCTGTCCTGAAGACCGCCCATCAACCCGGACTCTAGAGGAAGCCGTCCAAGCGAATCAAGTACGAGTTCCGGGGGGCAGCATGAGCCAATGCAAGATGGCGCCACTATAAACACTCGCCTGCGCCAGAACGGGCTGGGCCGACCATCAGGCCCCACCTGGAAGAAGCCTTGGGCCGACCATCAGGCCCCACCGGGAAGATGCCTACCGGCGCAATAGGCATGAACGTAAAAAAAAAAAAAAAAAAAAAAAAAATGAGGAGGAGAGCTGATGAGACGAAGAGCCTTAGCCTCCACTCTGTCCAGAAGAGCTGTGTGAGTGGAGCCCCCCCACACATGAGATGCATACTCCATACGAGGGCGGACAAGGCCCCTGTATATGGACAGCAACTGTGCAGGGGAGAAGAACTGGCGGAGACGGTACAGAACGCCCAGCCTCGAGGAAGCTGATTTAGTAAGAGATGAGATATGAAGTTTCCAGTTGAGATTTTGAGTTAAGGATAGACCGAGGATGTTTAGTGTTGAGGAAGGTGATAGCTGGGTGTTGTCAAAGAATAGGGGATAGTTGTTTGGAAGATTGTTTCGAGTGGATAGGTGGAGAAACTGTGTTTTTGAGGCGTTGAAGGACACCAGGTTCTTCTTGCCCCAATCGGAAATAATAGTAAGGTCTGAGGCTAAGCCTTCTGCAGCCTCCAGCCTTGAGTCGTTAAGTTCCTGAAGGGTGGGTCTTCTATTAAAAGAAGTTGAATAATGCAGAGTGGAATCATCGGCGTAGGAATGGATAGGACAGTTCATTTTGGAAAGAAGATCATCAATGAACAACAGAAAAAGAGTGGGAGATAGGACAGAACCCTGTGGGACACCACTGTTAATAGATTTAGGGGAAGAACAGTGACCGTCTACCACGGCAGAAATAGAACGGTCAGAAAGGAAACTGGAGATAAAGGTACAGAGAGAAGGATAGAAACCGTAGGAGGGTAGTTTGGAAAGCAAAGATTTGTGCCAGACCCAATCAAAAGCTTTTGATATGTCCAGCGCAATAGCAAAAGTTTCACCGAAACGGCTAAGAGAGGATGACCAAGAGTCTGTTAAGAAGGCTAGGAGAACACCAGTAGAACGCCCCTTGCGGAACCCATACTGGCGATCAGATAGAAGGTCAGAAGTGGAAAGGTGCTTTTGAATCTTCCGGTTAAGGATTGATTCAAAAGCTTTAGATAGACAAGAAAGTAAAGCAATAGGACGGTAGTTTGAGGGATTGGAGCGGTCACCCTTCTTAGGTACAGGCTGTATGAAGGCATACTTCCAGCAAGAAGGAAAGGTAGATGTTGACAGGCAGAGGCGAAAGAGTTTGACCAGACAGGGTGACAGCACGGAAGCACAGTTTTTAAGGACAATAGGAGGCACTCCATCAGGTCCATAAGCCTTCTGAGGATTGAGGCCAGAGAGGGCACAGAAAACATAATTTTGAAGAATCTTTATAACAGGCATAAAGGAGTCAGAGGGGGGATGAGTAGGAGGAATATGCCCAGAATCGTCCAGAGTGGAGTTTTTAGAAAAAGTTTGAGAGAAGAGTTCAGCCTTAGAGATAGATGAGACGGCAGTGTTGCCGTCAGGACTGAGGAGTGGAGGGAAAGATGAAGAAGTGAAGTTGGAGGAGATGTTTTTGGCTAGATGCCAGAAGTCACGGGAAGAGTTAGAGAAAGCAAGGTTTTGACATTTTCTATTAATGAAAGAATTTTTGGTTAGTCGGAGAATAGATTTGGCACGATTTCGGGCAGAAATGTAAAGTTCATAATTATGAAATGAAATGAAGATAGATATACAAAATACACCTAAAATAAGCTAAATTTGAATTGAAATGTATATACAAAATACATAAAATAATGTAAATTTGTATCAAAATATTTATACAAATATATATAATAACGTAGATTTGTTTAAAAATATATAAACAAAATACACATTAAGTAATGTAAATACGTATAAAAAATATGTACAAAATACACATATAACCATGTAATTCGTATCAAAATAAATAAGCAAAATAGCAATAAAATAATGTAAATTTGTAAGAGAAAACATATACAAATAACGTAAATTTCTATAAAAATATATGTACAAAAATGCACATAAAATAAAGTAAATTTGCATAAAAATATATATACAAAACACACATTAAATAATGTAAATGCGTACATAATATAACCTAAATTTGTATAAAACTATATACAAAAATACACAAAAATAGTTTAAATTTGTATGAAAAGAAATATACAAAATACACATAAAATTAGGTAAATTTGTATTGAAATACATATACAAAATACACATCAAATAATGCAAATTTGAATGAAAATATATAAACAAATACACTTAAAATAAAGTAGATTTGTATAAAATATATATGCAAGATACACATTAAATAATGTAAATGTGTATAAAAAAAATATATACAAAAAACAAATACAATAATGTAAAATCGTATCAAAATAAATACACATAATATCAATAAAATAATGTAAATTTGTATGAAAATAAAGATGCAAAATAAACAAAATATCATGAAAAGAATGTGTATTTGTAAGAAAATAGTTAATTGATAATAAATTTGTATAAAATATATATGCAAGTATATACAAAAAAAAAATAGAAGAATGTAAAATCGTATCAAAATAAATACACCGAATTTTAATAAAATAATGTAAATTTTAATGATAATAAAGATGCAAAATCCCAATAAAATAGCGCATTTTTTATAAAAATATATATACCAAAATACATATAAAATATTTAAATTTGTATTGAAATACATATACAAAATGCACATACAATAAGGTAAATTTCTATTGAAAGACATAAGCAAAAATACATATAAAGCAATGTAAATTTGTTTCAAAATATATATACGACTACACATAAAGTAACGTAGATTTCTATAAAAATATATATACAAAATACACATAAGATTAAGTAAATACGTATAAAAAAATGTATACAAAATACACATAAAATAATGCAAATTCGAATTAAAATAGATAAACAAAATACCAATAAAAGAATGTGTATTTGGATATATACAAATATACAAAATACACATACAAAATAAACATAAAATAAGATAAATTTGTAATAAAATATATGTACAAAATACACATAAAATAATGTAAATTTAAATGAAAATATATAAACAAATACACTTAAATTAACGTAAATTTGTATAAAATATATATACAAAATACTCATTAAGTAATGTAAATATGTATAAAAAAATATTTACAAAACACAAATAGAATAATGTAAAATCGTATCAAAATAAATACACAGAATGTTAATAAAATAATGTAAATTTGTATGAAAATTAAGATGCAAAATACCCATAAAATAACGCATTTTTTATTAAAATATATTACCAAAATACACATAAAATATTTGAATTTGTATTAAAATAAAAATACAAAATGAACATACAATAAGGTAAATTTGTATTGAAATAGATATGCAAAATAAATATAACACAATATAAATTTATTTTAAAATATATATACGAATACACATAAAATAACGTAGATTTGTATAAAAATATATATACAAAATACACATAAAATGAAGGAAATACATATAAAAAAATGTATACAAAATACACTTAAAATAATGTAAATTCGTATCAAAATAAATCAACAAAATACCAATAAAAGAATGTGTATTTGTATAAATATAAATATACAAAATACACATAAAATAACGTAAATTTATATAAAACTATATACAAAAATACACAGAAGTAATTAAATTTGTATGAAAATAGATATACAAAATACACACAAAATAAGCTAAATTTGAATTGAAATATATATACAAAATACATGAAGTAAAATAAATTTGTATCATAATATTTATACAAATACTCATATAATAACGTAAATTTGTATGAAAACATACAAACAAAATACACATTAAATAATGTAAATACGTATAAAAAAAATATGTACAAAATACAAATATAATCATGTAATTCTTATCAAAATAAATAAACAAAATACCAATAAAATAATATAAATTTGTATGAGAAAACGTGTATGTTGCATATTTTTTTTATAAAAATTTACCTTATTATATACGCATTTTGTATATTAATTTTAATACAAATTTAATTATTCGATGTGTATTTTTGTATCAGTATTTTTATATACATATGCTTTATTTTATGGGTATTTTGCATCTTTATTTTCATACAAATTTACATTATTTTATTGATATTCTGCTTATTCATTTTGATACGAATTGACATTATTCTATGTGTATTTTGTATATATTTTTCATACAAATTTACGTTATTTTCTTGTGTGTATTCGTATTTAAGTAAATACGTATAAAAAAATGTATACAAAATACACATAAAATAATGTAAATTCGTATCAAAATAAATAAACAAAATACCAATAAAAGAATGTGTATTTGTATTAATATAAATATACAAAATACACATTAAATAATGTAAATTTGTATAAAACTATACAGAAAAATACACAGAAGTAATTAAATTTGTATGAAAATAGATATACAAAATACACACAAAATAAGCTAAATTTGAATTGAAATATATATACAAAGTACATAAGATAATGTAAATTTGGATCAAAATATTTATAAAAATACACATATAATAAAGTGAATTTGTATAAAAATATATAAACAAAATACTCATTAAATAATGTAAATACGTATAAAAAATTTGTACAAAATACACATATAATAATGTAATTCGTATCAAAATAAATAAACAAAATACCAATAAAATAATGTAAATTTGTGTGAGAAAACTATACAAAATACACATAAAATAAAGCAAATTTCTATAAAAAAAATATATGTACAAAAATACATATAAAGTAAAGTAAACTTGCATAAAAATATATATACAAAACACACATTAAATAATGTACATGCGTATAAAAATATGAATACAAAATACCTATGAAATAATCTAAATTCGTATCGAATTAACTTAACAAAATACCAATAAAATAATGGAATTTTGGATGAAAATATATATAGAAAATACACATAAAATAACCTAAATACAAATACAAATATACACATAAAATAATTTAAAATTGAATGAAATAAATATACAAAATAAACATAAAATAAGGTAAATTTGTAATGAAATATATGTACAAAATACACATAAAATAATATAAATTTGTATGAAAATATATATACAAATACACAAAAAAATCATGAATTAGTATAAAATATATATTCAAAATAAACATTAAATAATGTTTAAAAATATATATACAAAGTACATATAAAATAATGTAAATTCTTATCAAAATAAATCAACAAAATACCAATAAAATAATATATATCTGAATGAAAATAAATTTACAAAATACACATAACATAAGTATAATTTGAATTAAAATATATAAAAAAATACCCAGAAATAATTTGAATTTGTATGAAAATAGATGACAAAATACACATAAAACTAATTAAATTTTATTTTGAAATATATATACAAAATACCCATAAGATATTGTAAATTTGTGTCAACATATATCAACAAATACACTTAACGTAACGTAACGTAACGTAACGTAAATTTGTATAAAATATATATACAAATTACACATTAAATTTAGGAAAAATGTTTAAAAAATATATACAAAATACACATAGAATAATGTAAAATCGTATCAAAATAAATTAACAGAATATCAATAAAATAATGTATATTTCTATGAAAATAAAGATGCAAAATACCCATAAAATAAAGCATATTTGTATAAAAATATATATACAAAAATACACATAAAATAATCAAATTTGTATTAAAATAAATATAGAAAATGCACATACAATAAGGTAAATTTGTATTGAAATAGATATGCAAAATACACATCAAATAATGTAAATTTGTATTAAAACATATATACAAAAAAAAATGAAATAATGTAAATTTCTATGAAAATATATATAAAAAAACACAAAATTATGTAAATACGTATAAAAATATATATACAAAATACATCTAAAATAAGGTAAATTCGTATCAAATTCAATAAACTAAATTTCAATAAAAGAATATATATATATGTAGGAAAATCAATATACAAAATAATATTTAAAAAACCTAAAATTTGTATTAAAATACATAAAAAAAAACAAAAAAGTAATTTCAATTTGTATGACAATACAAATTAGGTAAATTAGGTAAATCTGTATTGAAATACATATACAAAATACACATAAAATAAAGTAAATTTGTATGAAAATATATAAACAAATAGACATAAAGTAACGTATATTTGTATAAAATATATATAGAAAATACACATTAAATAATGTGTATTTTGTATATTTCTTTTCATACAAATTTTAACTATTTTTGTGTATTTTTGTATATAGTTTTATACAAATTTAGGTAACTTTATGTACGCATTTACATTATTTAATGTGTGTTTTGTATATATATTTTTATGCAAATTTACTTTATTTCATGTGCATTTTTGTACATATATTTTTTTAGAAATTCGCGTTATTTTATGTGTATTTGTAAATGTTTTCTCATACAAATTTACATTATTTTATTGCTATTTTGTTTATTTATTTTGATACGAATGAAAATAGATATACAAAATATATATAAAATAAAATAAATTTGTATTGAAATATATATACAAAATACATAATGTAAATTTGTATCAAAATATTTTAACAGATGCGCATAAAATAACGTAAATTTGTTTTAAAATATACAAAATACACATTAAATAATGTAAATATGTATAAAAAAATATATACAAAACACAAATAGAATAATGTAAAATCGTATCAAAATAAATACACAGAATATTAATAAAACAATGTAAATTTGTATGAAAATAAAGATGCAAAATACCCATTAAATAACGCATTTTTTTTAAATATATATACAAAAATACACATAAAATAATTAAATTTGAATTAAAATATATATACAAAATGCACATGCAATAAAGTAAATTTGTATTGAAATAGATAAGCAAAATATACATCAAATAATGTAAATTTGTATTAAAATATATATTCGAAAACACATAAAATAGCGTAAATTTTTATGAAAATATATATAAAAAATACACATAAAATGATGTAAATACGTATAAAAATATATATACAAAATACATCTAAAATAAGGTAAATTCGTATCAAATTCAATAAAATTGATTTCAATAAAAGAATGTATATATGTAGGAAAATCAATATACAAAATAATATATAAAAAACCTAAAATTTGTATTAGAATACAAACAAAAAACAAAAATAATTTCAATTTGTATGAAAATAGATATACAAAATCCACATGAAATTTGGTAAATTTGTATTGAAATACATATACAAAATACACATAGGATAATGTAAATTTGTATGAAAAAATATAAACAAATAGACATAAAGTAACGTATATTTGTATAAAATATATATAGAAAATGCACATTAAATAATGTAGATATGTAAAATAAAATATATACAAAATACACATAGAACAATGTAAAATCGTATCAAAATAAATGCAAAATACATATAAAACAATGTAAATTTGTTTCAAAATATTTATACGAATACACATAAAATAACGTAGATTTCTATGAAAATATATATACAAAATACACATAAAATGAAGTAAATACGTATAAGAAAATGCATAAGAAATACACATAAAATAATGTAAATTCGTATCAAAATAAATAAACAAAATACCTATAAAAGAATGTGTATTTGTATAAATATAAATATACAAAATACACGTAAAATAACGTAAATTTGTATAAAGCTATATAAAAAAAATACACAAAAGTAATGAAATTCGTATGAAAATAGATATACAAAATACAGATAAAATAATCTAAATTTGAATTGAAATGTATATACAAAATACATAAAATAATGTAAATTTGTATCAAAATATTTATACAAATACATATAATAACGTAAATTTGTTTTAAAATATATAAACATAATACACATTAAGTAATGTAAATACGTATAAAAAATATGTACAATATACACATATAATCATGTAATTCGTATCAAAATAAATAAAATAAAAAAAGTAATAAAATAATGTAAATTTGTATGAGAAAACATATACACATACATATAAAATAACGCATATTTCTATAAAAAATATATGTACAAAAATGCACATAAAATAAAGAAAATTTGAATGAAAATATATATACAAAACACCTATTAAATAATGTAAATGCGTACATAAAATAACCTAAATTTGTATAAAATTATATACAAAAATACACTAAAATAATTTAAATTTGTATGAAAAGAAATATTCAAAATACACATAAAATTAGGTAAATTTGTATTGAAACACATATACAAAATACACATAAAATAATGTAAATTTGAATGAAAATATATAAACAAATACACTTAAAATAACGTAAATTTGTATAAAATATATATACAAAATACACATTAAATAATGTAAATATGTATAAAAAAATATATACAAAACACAAATAGAATAATGTAAAATCGTATCAAAATAAATACACAGAATATTAATAAAATAAAGTAAATTTCTATGAATATTAAGATGCAAAATACTCATAAAATAACGCATTTTTTATAAAAATATATATACCAAACACTCATAAAATATTTGAATTTGTATTAAAATAAATATACAAAATGCACATACAATACGATAAATTTGTATTGAAAGAGATATGCAAAATACATATAAAACAATATAAATTTGTTTCAAAATATATATACGAATACACATAAAAAAACTTAGATTTCTATAAAAATATATATACAAAATAAACATAAAATGAAGTAAACACGTATAAAAAAATGTATACTAAATACACAAAAATAATGTAAATTCGTATCAAAATAAATAAACAAAATACTAATAAAAGAATGTGTATTTCTATAAATATAAATATACAAAATACACATAAAATAACGTAAATTTATATAAAACTATATAAAAATCCACAAAAGTAATTAAGTTTGTATGAAAATAGATATACAGAATACATATAAAATAAGCTAAATTTGAATTGAAATATATATGCAGCATATATAAAATAATGTAAATTTGTATCAAAATATTTATACAAATTTGTCTAGAAATATATAAACAAAATACACATTAAATAATGTAAATACGTAAAAAAAGATATGTACAAGATATACAAATAATCATGTAATTCGTATCAAAATAGATAAACAAAATACCAATAAAAAAATGTAGATTTGTATGAGAAAACATATATAAAATACACAAAAAATAACGCAAAATTTATATAACAATATATGTGCAAAAATGCACATAAAATAAAGTAAATTTGCATAAAAATAAATATACAAAACACCTATTAAATAATGTAAATGCTTATAAAAATATGTATACAAAATACCTATGAAATAATCTAAATTCGTATCGAGCTAAACTAAAAAAATACCAATAAAATAATGTAATTTTGGATGAAAATATATATAGAAGATACACATAAAATAACCTAAATACAAATACAAATATACACATAAAAAAAATTAAAATTGAATGAAATAAATATTCAAAATAAACATAAAATAAGGTAAATTTGTAATGAAATATATTAAAAATGGACATAAAATATTGTAAATTTGCATGAAAATATATATACAAATACACATTAAATAACATGAATTTTAATAAAATTTGTATCAAATTATAAACGAATACACACAATAAAATAAGGTAAATTTTTATTAAAATAAATATACAAAATACACGTAAAATAAAGTAAATACGTAGAAAAATAAATTTAAAAATACACATAAAATAATGTAAAGTCGTATCAAAATAAATAAACAAAATTCCAATAAAAGAATGTATATTTGTAGGAAAATATATATAAAGAATACAAATAAAATAACTAAAATTTGTATAAAAATATATACAAAAATACACAAAAATAATTTAAATTTGTTTGAAAATAGATATGCAAAATACACATAAAATTAGGCAAATTTGTATTGAAATACATATACAAAACACACATAAAATAATGTAAATTTGTATGAATATATATAAACAAATACACTTGACATAACGTAAATTTGGATAAAATATATATACAAAATATAAATTAAATAATTTAAATATGTATAAAAATATATATACAAAATATTTAATAATGTAAAATCGTATCAAAATAAATAAACAGAATATGAAGAAAATAATGTAAATTTGAATGAGAATAAAGATGCAAAATACCCATATAATAACGCATATTTGTATAAAATATATATATATATATATATATATATATATATATATATATATATATATATATATATATATATATATATATATATATATATATATATATATATATATATATATATATATATATATATATATATAAATACATATAAATAATTAAATTTGTATTAAAATAAATATATAAAATGCACATACAATAAAGTGAATTTGTATTGAAATAGATATGCAAAATACACATCAATAATGTAAATTTGTATCAAAAATATATACGAATACTCATAAAATAGAGTAAATTTCTATGAAAAAAAACATACAAAATACATATAAAATGATGTAAATAAATATAAAAATATATATACCAAATATACCTCAAATAATGTAAATTCGTATTAAAATAAAAAAACAATATTCCGATAAAAGAACGTATATTTGTAGGAAAATAAAATACACAAAATACTAATAAAGTAACGAAAATTTACATAAAAAGATATACAAAAATACACAAAAATAATTTCAATTTGTATAAAAATAGATATACAAAATACACATATAATTAGTTAAATTTGTATTTAAATACATGTACAAAATACACATAAAATAATGTAAATTTGTATGAAATGAAAACAAATACACATAAAGTAACGTGTATTTGTATAAAATATATACAAAATACACATAGAATAATGTAAAATCGAATTAAAATAAATACACAGAGTATCAATAAAATAATGTAAATTTGTATGAAAATAAAGATTCAAAATACCCATAAAATAAAGCATATTTTCATAAAACATACATATACAAAAATACACATAGAATAATTAAATTTGTATTAAAATTAACATACAAAATGCACATACAATTAGGAAAATTTGTATTGAAAAAATATGCAAAATACACATAAAACAGTGTAAATTTATTTCAAAATATATATACGAATACACATAAAATTACGTAGATTTCTATAGAAATATATATACAAAATACACATGAAATGATGTAAATACGTATAAAAATATATATACAAAATACAAATAAAATAATGTAAATTCGCATCAAAATAAATAAACAAAATATCAATAAAAGAATGTGTATTTGTATGAAAATAGTTAACAAAATACACATAAAATAACCTAAATTTTTATAAAACTATTTACAAAAATACACAAAAATAATTTAAATTTGTATGAAAATAAATATACAAAATAAACAAAAAATTTGTATTGAAATACTTATACAAAATACAATTAAAATAATGTAAATTTTTTATGAAAATATATAAACAAATACACATAAAATAACGTAAGTTTGTATGAAATATATAAACAAAATACACATTAAATAATGTAAATATATATAAAAAAATATATACAAAACACAAATAGAATAATGTAAAATCGTATCAAAATATATACACAGTATATTAATCAAATAATGTAAATTTGTATGAAAATTAAGATGCAAAATACCTATAAAATAACGCATTTTTTATAAAATTATAGATACCAAAATACACATAAAATATTTGTATTAAAATAAATATACAAAATGCACATAAAATAAGGTTAATTTGTATTGAAATAGATATGCAAAATACATATAAAATAATGTAAATTTGTTTCAAAATATATATACGAATACACATATAATAACGTAGATTTCTATAAAAATACATATACAAAATATACATAAAATTAAGTAAATACGTATAAAAAAATGTATACAAAATACACATAAAATAATGTAAATTCGTATAAATATAAATAAACTAGATACCAATAAAAGAATGTGTATTTGTAAAAATATAAATATACAAAATGCACATAAAATAACGTAGATTTATATAAAACTATTTACAAAAATACACAGAAGTAATTAAATTTGTATGAAAATAGATATACAAAATACACACAAAATAAGCTTAATTTGAATTGAAATATATATACAAAATACATGAAATAAAGTAAATTTGTATCAAAATATTTTTACAAAGACACATATAATAACGTAAATTTTTATAAAAATATATAAACAAAATACACATTAAATAATGTAAATACGCATAAAAAAATATGTACAAAATACACATATAATCATGAAATTCGTATCAAAATAAATAAACAAAATACCAATAAAATAATGTAAATTTGTGTGAGAAAACATATACAAAATACAGATAAAATAACGCAAATTTCTATAAAAATATATGTACAAAAATGTACATAAAATATATTTGCATTAAAAAATATACAAAACACACATTACATAATGTAAATGAGTATAAAAATATGTATACAAAATACCTATGAAATAATCTAAATTCGTATCGAATTAAATTAAGAAAATACCAATAAAATAATGTAATGTTGAATGAAAATTTATATAGAAAATACACATAAAATAACCTAAATACAAATACAAATATACACATAAAATAATTTAAAGTTGAATGAAATAAAAATACAAAATAAACATAAAAATAAGGTAAATTTAAAGAAATATATGTAATGATACACATAAAATAATATAAATTTGAATGAAAATATTTATATATATACAAATACACATAAAATAACATGAATTTGTATAAAATTTGTATGAAAATATATACGAATACACATAATAAAATAACGTAATTTTGGATGAAAATATATATAGAAAATACACATAAAATAATTTAAATACGTAGTAAAATATATAAACAAAATACACATAAAATAATGTAAATTCGTATAATATTTTTTTTTTAAATTCCAATAAAAGAATGTATATTTGTAGGAAAATATGTCTACAAAATACAAATAAAATAACTAAAATTTGTATAGAAATATATACAAAAATACACAATAAATACTTTAAATTTGTTTGAAAATATATATGCAAAATACACATAAAATTAGACAAATTTGTATTGAAATACATATACAAAATACACATAAAATAATGTAAATTTGTATAAAAATATATAAGCAAATACACATAAAATAATGTAATTTTTGGACAAAATATATATACAAAATAAACATTAAATAATGTAAATATGTATAAAAAAAATATATACAAAATACACATCGAATAATGTTAAATCGTATCATTATAAATAAACAGAATGTCAATAAAATAATGTAAATTTGTATGAAAATAAAGACGCAAAATACCCATTTAATAACGTATATTTGCATAAAAATTTATATACAAAAATACACAAAATAATTTAATTTCTATCAAAATAAATATTCAAAATGCACATATGATTATATGTGTATTTTGTACATATTTTTTATACGTAAATGTGTATTTTGTATATATTTTTTTATACATATTTACATTATTTAATGTTTATTTTGTATATATATTTTATCCAAATTTACGTTGTTTTATGTGTATTTGTTAATATATTTTCATACAAATTTACATTATTTTATGTGTATTTTGTATATGTATTTTAATACAAATTTGCCTAATTTTGTGTATTTTGCATATCTATTTTCAAACTAATTTAAACTATTTTTGTGTATTTTTGAATATATTTTTATACAAATTTTAGATATTTTATTTGTATTTTGTATATATATTTTCCTAGAAATATACATTCTTTTATTGGAAATTTTTCTATTTATTTTTATACGAATTTACATTATTTTATGTGTATTTTGAATATATACTTTTCTACGTATTTAAATTATTTTATGTGTATTTTGTTTAATTATTTTCATAAAAATTTACGTTATTTTCTTGTGTGTATTCGTATATATTTTGATACAAATTTTATACAAATTCATGTTATTTTATGTGTATTTGTATAAATATTTTCATACAAATTTAGATGTGTATTTTGTACACATTTTTTTATACGTATTTACCTAATTTTATGTGTATTTTGTATATATATTTTTATAGAAATCTACGTTATTTTGTGTATTCGTATATATATTTTAAACAAATTTATATATATATATATATACATATATATATACATATATATATATATATATATATATATATATATATATATATTCATGATATAATGTATATATAACACAATATATATATATATATATATATATATATATATATATATATATATATATATATATATATATATATATATATTTATTTATTTTTTTTCAAAAAAATGCCTTATTTAATGGGTATTTTGCATCTTTATTTTCATACAATTTTACATTATTTTAATAATATTCTGTGTATTTATTTTGATACGATTTTACCCTATTCTATTTGTGTTTTGTTTATATTTTTTTCATTCATATTTGCATTATTTAATGTGTATTTTGTATATGTATTTTAAAAAAATTTACGTTATTTCATGTGTATTTGTTTTTATATTCTCATACAAATTTACGTTATTTTATGTGTATTTTGTATATGTATTTTAATACAAATTTACCTAATTTTATGTGTATTTTTATATTTATTTTCATACAAATTTAAATTATTTATGTGTATTTTTGTATGTATTTTTTATATATTTTTTTATAGAAAATTACGTTTTTTATGTGTATTCGTATATATATTTTTGAATAAATTTACCTTGCTTAACATATTGTTTGTTCGTTTTGTATATTAATTTTGAAACAAATTCAATTATTCTTTGTGTATTTTTGTATATGTATTTTTATAAAAATATGCTTTATTTTATGGGTATTTTGCATCTTTATTTTCATACATATATACATTATTTTATTGACATTCTGTGTATTTATTTTGATACAATTTTACATTATTCCATGTGTATTTTGCATATATATTTTATAAAAATGTAAGCTAAATTTAAATTGAAATATATATACAAAATACATAAAATAGTGTAAATTTGTATCAAAATATTTATACAAATACACATATAATAACGTAAATTTTTTAAAATATATATAAACAAAAAACACATTAAATAATGTAAATACGTATAAAAAATATGTACAAAATACACATATCATCATGTAATTCGTATCAATATAAATAAAGAAAGTACCAATAAAATAATGTAAATGTGTATGTGAAAACATATACAAAATACACATAAAATAACTCAAATTTCTATAAAAATATATGTACAAAAATACACATAAAATAAAGTAAATTTGCATAAAAATATATATACAAAACACACATTAGATAATGTAAATGAGTAAAAAAATATGTATACAAAATACCTATGAAATATTCTAAATTCGTATCGAATTAAGGGACTCAACACAGATGGTACTCCTGACGGAACTTTCAATATTAATTGTAGTTATCACTGTCACTGTCAATAATTACCCTTAAGCAAAGAATGAAAATCCAATACAAATTTATTTTGCTTTTCCCTTTTTTTTTTTTTTTTTTTTTTTACATTGTTTTTAAAAAATCATAAAACAAATTTTGTTACTGATCAATGAATTATACATGACATGAAAGAAGAGAGTCTGGGCAACAAAATCCGTTACTGACTTTCCATTTATCTTTATTTGTTAATTTTTTATGATTTTTCAATTTCTTGTTATTATTTTACGGATTTTTCCATGCAAAAATGAAGGATAAAAATTCATAGAAAATAAGTCACATTGTTTTCATTTATTTTCTCTAACGCAAAAAAAACTACAAATATTCCTCTTGAAATTAAAAAGGAAACTATGTATTTAGAGCAGAAACTAAGCAAGATATGTAATGAAATACATGAAAAAGTGACACTTTTCAGGAGAGGCGATTTAAAGTCTGCGCCTCCATTTTTAAAAGGCCCCTGCTTTGTACAGACTATCATCCCCCTTCATTTCCTTGCTTTTCCTCTCTCTGCGCTGTCTCTCACGAAAATAGTCTCTATTTGTAAGGGATTTCTTCTGTATGAGTGGATGTGGAGGGTGCCACAGCAGGTGTTGCCAGAAGATTTTCTTCTCTTCTATTTTGTTCTTCTTCCAGTCTTCTTTTTTTGGCTTGTCTTGCCAACGCCATGTTCTTCCTATTCTGAAGGGTTGATTTTTTTACCCCTCCCATGTTGTAGGAAGGGAAAAAACCCGATCGACAGACGTTGACAGCGGCAGGACCGGGCGACACCCACCCTCTCTCCTCAGCCTCTGATAAGGCACTGAAAAGCCAACCTCAAGTCTTCCCGATGCTGCTCAGCAGTTGCCAACAGTCTTCATCAACATAAATAAAAGAAAAAAAAATAAATAAATAAATTCTGAAAGTACTCTCTTTGACAAAATATGTTTTCATGCGTTGCCGTCCCCGTTTTTCCTATTTTTCTTCTCCTATTTTATTTTATATAAATTTTTCTAAACAAGATAGATACATACCAACTGGTATGAGTGTTGCCAACACGTTGGAGACCCTTTTGACACACTTTCCCAGAAAACGAATATTTCCGAAAATATTCGATTATTTTGCGTCATGACTCCCTTAAATTAAGAAAATACCAATAAAATAATGTAGTTTTGGATGAAAATATATATAGAAAATACATATAAAATAACCTAAATAAAAATACAATTATACACATAAAATAATTGAAAATTAAATGAAATATATATAAAAAATAAACATAAAATAAGGTAAATTTGTAATGAAATATATGTAAAAATACACATAAAATAATATAAATTTGTAGGAAAATATATATATAAATATACATAAAATAGCATGAAATTGTATAAAATTTGTATCAAAATATATACGAATACACACAATAAAATAACGTAATTTTTTATGAGAATATATTCCCAAAATACACATAAAATAATGTAAATACGTAGAAAAAAAAAAAATATATATATATATATATATATATATATATATATATATATATATATATATATATATATATATATATATATATATATATATATATATATATATATATATATATATATACAAACACACATATAATAATGTAAATATGTAAGGAAAATATATACAAAATATACCTAGAATAACGTAAAATTGTATCAATATAAATATACAGAATATCATTAAAGTAATGTAAAAATGAAAACAAAAATGTAAAATACCCATAAAATTACTCATTTAAAAAAAATATATATTCAAAAATACACATCAAATAATTAAATTTGTATTGAAATAAATATACAAAATACACATACAATAAGATAAATTTTTATTGAAATAGATATGCTAAATACACATAAAATAATATAAATTTGTATCAAAACATATACGAATACACAAAATAAAATAACGTAAATTTTTATGAAAATATATATACAAAATACACATAAAATAATGTTAATACGTAGAAAAATACATATTTAAAATACACATAAAATAATGTAAATTCGTATCAAAATGAATAAACAAAATTCCAATAAAAGAATGTATATATGTAGGAAAATATATATACAAAATACAAATAAAATAGCTAAAATTTGTATAAAAATATATACAAAAATACACAAAAATAATATAAATTTGTTTGAAAATAGATATGCAAACTACACATAAAATTAGGCAAATTTTAATTGAAATACATATACAAAATACACATTAAATAATGTAATATAAAATATATAAAATATATAAACAAATACATATAAAATAACGTACAATTGCATTAAATATATATACAAAATATATATTAAATAATGTAAATATGTATAAAAATAGATATACAAAATACACATAGAATAATGTAAAATTGTTTCAAAAAAAATAAACAGAATATAAATAAAATAATAATAATATAATAATAATAAATAATAATAATAATAATAATAATAATAATAATAATAATAATAATAATAATAATAATAATAATAATAATAATAATAATAATAATAATAATAATAATAATAATAATAATAATAATAATAATAATAATAATAATAATAATAATAATAATAATGATGCAAAATTCCCATAATATAAAGCATATTCTTATAAAAATACATATACAAAAATACACATAGCATAATTAAATTTGTTTTAAAATTAATATACAAAATGCATATACAATAAGGTAAATTTGTATTGAAAAAATATGCAAAATACACATAAAACAGTGTAAATTTCTTTAAAAATCTATGCACGAATACTCATAAATTAACGTAGATTGCTATAGAAATATATATACAAAATACATATCAAATGATGTAAACACGTATAAAAATATTTATTTAAAATACATATTAAATAATGTAAATTCGCGTCAAAATCAAAAAACAAAATATCAATAAAAGAATGCGTATTTGTATGAAAATAGATATACAATATACACATAAAATCACCAAAATTTGTATAAAACTATATAAAAATAAACACAAAAATAATTTCAATTTGTATGAAAATAAATATACAAAATACACATAAAATTAGGTAAATTTGTATTGAAATACATTTACAAAATACACATAAAATAATGTAAATTTGAATGAAAATATATAAACAAATACACTTAAAATAATGTAAATTTGTATAAAATATATATACAAAATACACATAAAATAATGTAAATATGTATAAAAAAATATATACAAAACACAAATAGAATAATATAAAATCGTATCAAAATAAATACACAGAATATCAATAAAATAATGTAAATTTGTATGAAAATTAAGATGCAAAATACCCATAAAATAACGCATTTTTTATAAAAAAAATATGTATACCAAGACACACATAAAATATTTGAATTTGTATGAAAATAAATATACAAAATGCACATACAATAAGGTAAATTTGTATTGAAATAGATATGCAAAATACATATAAAACAATGTAATTTTTTTTCAAAATATATATACGAATACACATAAAATAACGTAGATTTCTATGAAAATAAATATACAAAATACACATAAAATGAAGTAAATACGTATAAAAAAAGGTATACAAAATACACATAAAATAATGTAAACTCGTAACAAAAAAATAAACAAAATACTAATAAAAGAATGTGTATTGTATAAATATAAATATACAAAATACAAATAAAATAACGTAAATTTATATAAAACTATATGCAAAAATACACAAAAGTAATTAAATTTGTGTGAAAATAGATATACAAAATACACATAAATACACAAAAGTAATTAAATTTGTATGGAAATAGATATACAAAATACACATAAAATAAGCTAAATTTGAATTGAAATATATATACAAAATACATAAAATAATGTAAATTTGTATCAAAATATTTATAGAAATACACATATAATAACGTAAATTTGTATAAAAATATATAAACAAAATACACATTAAATAATGTAAATACGTAAAAAAAAATATGTACAAAATACACATATAATCATGTAATTCGTATCAAAATAAATAAACAAAATACCAATAAAATAATGTAAATTTGTATGAGAAAACATATACAAAATACACATAAAATAACGTAGATTTCTATAAAAATATATACAAAATACACTTAAAATGAAGTAAATACGTATAAAAAAATGAATACAAAATACACATAACATAATGTAAAATCGTATCAAAATAAATAAACAAAATACCAATAAAAGAATGTGTATTTGTATAAATATAAATATACAAAATACATATAGAATATCGTAAATTTGTATAAAACTATATACAAAAATACACAGCGTATTTAAATTTGTATGAAAATAGATATACAAAATGCAGCTAAAATAAGCTAAATTTGAATTGAAATGTATATACAAAATACATAAAATAATGTAAATTTGTATCAAAATATTTCTACAAATATATATAATAACGTAGTTTTGTTTAAAAATATATAAACAAAATACACATTAATACGTTTAAAAAATATGTACAAAATACACATATATCCATGTAATTCGTATCAAAATAAATAAACAAAATAGCAATAAAATAATGTAAATTTGTATGAGAAAACATATACAAACAACGCAAATTTTTATAAAAATATATGTACAAAAATGCACATAAAATAAAGTAAATTTGCATAAAAATATATATACAAAACACACATTAAATAATGTAAAGGCGTACATAAAATAACCTAAAGTTGTATAAAATTATATACAAATATACACAAAAATAATTTAAATTTGTATGAAAATAAATATACAAAATACACATAAAATTGGGTAAATTTATATTGAAATACATATACAAAATACACATCAAATAATGTAAATTTGAATGAAAATATATAAACAAATACATTTAAAATATATACATATATAATAATGTAAATATGTATAAAAATATATATACCAAATACCCCTAAAATAATGTAAATTCGTATCAAAATAAATAAACAAAATTCCGATAAAAGAACGTATATTTGTATGAAACTAGATATACAAAATACACATATTATTAGTTAAATTTGTATTTAAATACATGTACAAAATACACATAAAATAATATAAATTTGTATGAAATGAAAACAAATACACATAAAATAACGTACATTTGTATAAAATATATATACAAAATACACATAGAATAATGTAAAATCGTATCAAAACAAATACACAGAGTATCAATAAAATAATGTACATTTGTATGAAAATAAAGATGCAAAATACCCTTAAAATAAAGCATATTTTTATAAAATTACATATAGAAAAATACACATAGAATAATTATTTTTGTATTAAAATTAATATACAAAATGCACATACAATAAGAAAAATTTGTATTGAAAAAATATGCAAAATACACATAAAACAGTGTAAATTTGTTTCAAAATATATATACGAACACATAAAATAACGTAGATTTCTATAGAAATATATGTACAAAATACACTTGAAATGATGTAAATACGTATAAAAATATCTATACAAAATACACATTAAATAATGTAAATTCGCGTCAATATAAATAAACAAAATATCGATAAAAGAATGTGTATTTGTATAAAAATAGATATACAAAATACACAGAAAATAACCTAAATTTGTATAAAAATACATTCAAAAATACACAAAAATAATTTAAACTTGTATGAAAATAAATATACAAAATACACATAAAATTAGGTAAATTTGTGTTGAAATACGTATACAAAATACACATAAAATAATGTATATTTGAATGAAAATACATAAACAAATACACTTAAAATAACGTAAATTTGTATAAGATATAGATACAAAATACAAACTAAATAATGTAAATATATATAAAAAAAAAATATAGAGAAAACACAAATAGAATATTGTAAAATCGTATCAAAATAAATACACAGAATATTAAAAAAAATAATATAAATTTGTACGAAAATAAAGAAGAAAAATACCCATAAAATAACGCATTTTCTTATAAAATATATATACCAGAATACACATAAAAAATTTAAATTTGTATTAAAATAATTATAGAAAATACACATACACTAATTTAAATTTGAATTGAAATATATATGCAAAATACATATGAAACATTGTAAATTTGTTTCAAAATATATACGAATACACATAAAATAACGTAGATTTCTATGAAAATATATACAAAATACACATAAAATGAAGTAAATACGTATAAAAAAAGTATACAAAATACATAAAATAATGTAAACTCGTATCAAAATAAATAAACAAAATAGCAATAAAATAATATTTGAATAAATATAAATATAAAAAATACGCATAAAATAACGTAAATTTATAAAATACCATATACAAAAATACACATAAATAATTAAATTTGTATGGAAATAGATATATAAATACACAAAATAAGCTAAATTTGAATTGAAATATATAAACAAAATACATAAAACAAAGCAAATTTGTATCAAAATATTTATACAAATACACATATAATAACGTAAATTTGAATATAAATATATAAACAAAATACACATTAAATAATGTATATACGTATAAAAAAATATACAAAATACACATATAATCATGTAATTCGTATGAAAATAAATAAACAAAATACCAATAAAATAGTGTAAATTTGTATCAGAAAACATATACAAAATACACATAAAATAACGTAAATTTCTATAAAAATATATGTATAGAAATGCACATAAAATAAATTTGAATAAAAATATATACAAAACACACATTAGATAATGTAAATGAGTATAAAACTATTTATACAAAATACCTATGAAATAATCTAAATTCGTATCGAATTAAATTAAGAAAATACCAATAAAATATTGTAATTTTGAATGAAAATATATATAGAAAATAAATATAAAATAACCTAAATACAATTACAAATATACACATAAAATAATTTAAAATTTAATGAAATAAATATAGAAAATAAACATAAAAAAGGTAAATTAATAATGAAATAAATGTAAAAATACACATAAAATAATATAAATTTGTATGAAAATATATATACAAATAAACATTAAATAACTTGAATTTGTATAAAATTTGTATCAAAAAATATACGAATACACACAATAAAATAACGTACATTTTTATGAAAATGTATATACAAAATGCACATAAAATAATTTAAATACGTAGAAAATTATATTTACAAAATACACATAAAATAATGTAAATTCGTGTCAAAATAAATGAACAAAATTCCAATAAAAGAATGTATATTTGTAGGAAAATATATATACAAAATACATATAAAAGAACTAAAATTTGTATGAAAATATATATAAAAATACCCAAAATTAAATTAAATTTGTTTGAAAATAGATATGCAAAATACACATAAAATTAGGCAAATTTGTATTGAAATACATATACAAAATATTCTTAAATAAAGTAAATTTGTTTGAAAATATATAAACAAATACTCATAAAATAACGTAAATTTGTATAAAATATATAAACAAAATAAACATTAAATAATGTAAATATGTATAACAAAAAAAAAATACAGAATACACAAAAACAGATATGCAACATACATATAAACAATGTCAATTTGTTTCAAAATATATATACGAATACACATGAAATAAGGTAGATATCTATAAAAATATATATACAAAATACACATAAAATTAAGTAAATACGTATAAAAAATTGTATTCAAAATATTCATAAAATAATGTAAATTCGTATCAAAATAAATAAACAAAATACCAATAAAAGAATGTGGGTTTGTATAAGTATAAATATACAAAATACACATTAAATAATGTAAATTTCTTTAAAACTATACAAAATACACATGAAATGATGTAAATACGTATAAAAATATATATAAAAAAAACACATTAAATAATGTAAATTCGCGTCAAAATAAATAAACAAAATATCAATAAAAGAATGTGAATTTGTATGAAAATAAATATAAAAAATACACATAAAATTAGGTAAATTTGTATTGAAATACATATACAAAATACACATAAAATAATGTAAATCTTAACGAAAATACATAAACAAATACACTTAAAATAACGTAAATTTGTATAAAAAATATGTACAAAACACAAATAGAATAATGTAAAATCGTATCAAAATAAATACACAGATTATTAATAAAATAATATAAATTTGTATGAAAATAAAGAAGCAAAAAACTCATACAATAAGGTAAATTTGTATTGAAATAGATATGCAAAATACATATAAAACAATGTAAATTTGTTTCAAAATATATATACGAATACACATAAAATAACGTAGATTTCTATAAAAATATATATATACAAAATACACATAAAATGAAGTAAATACGTATAAAAAAATGAATACAAAAAACACATTAAATAATATAAATTCGTATCAAAATAAATAAACAAAATACCAATAAAAGAATGTGTATTTGTACAAATATAAATATACAAAATACACATAAAATAACGTAAATTTGTATAAAACTATATACAAAAAAACACAGAAGTAATTAAATTTGTTTGAAAATAGATATACAAAATACACACAAAATAAGCTAGATTTTAATTGAAATATATATACAAAATACATGAAATAAAGTAAATTTGTATAAAAATATTTATAGAAATACACATATAATAACATAAATTTTGTTTGAAAATATATAAACAAAATACACATTAAAAAATGTAAATACGTATAAAAAAATATGTACAAAATACACATATAATCATGTAATTCGTATCAAAATAAATAAACAAAATACCAATAAAATAATATAAATTTGTATGAGTAAACGTTTATGTTGCATATTTTTTCAATACAACTTTACCTTTGTATATACATTTCAAAAGAAATTTACCTAGTTTTATGTGTATTTTCTATATCTATTTCCATTCAAACTCAAATTATTTCTATGTATTTTTGTATATATTTTAATACAAATTTTAGTTATGTTATTTGTATTTTGTAAATTTATTTTCATTCAAATATATACTATTTTATTGGTGTTTTGCTGATTTATATTGATACGAATTTATTTTATTTTATATGTACTTTGTATATATATTTTTATACGCATTTACATTATTTAATATTTATTTTGAATATATATTTTTATACAAATTCATGGTATTTTATGTGTATTTGTATATATATATTTTCATATAAATTTACATTATTTTATGTGTATTTTGTACATATATTTTTTTACAAATCTACCTTATTTTATGTTTATTTTGTATGTGTATTTTGTATATTTATATTTATCCAAATACAATTCTTTTATTGGTATTTTGTTTATTTATTTTAATTCGAATTTACATTATTTTATGAGTATTTTGTATACATTTTCTTATACGTATTTACTTAATTTTATGTTTATTTTGTATATATATTTTTATAGAAATCTACGTTTTTTTATTTGTATTCGTATATATATTTTGAAACAAATTTACATTGTTTTAAATGTATTTTTGCATGTCTCTTTCAATACAAATTTACCTTATTGTATGTGCATTTTGTATATTTATTTCAATACAAATTTAAATATTTTATGTGTATTCTGGTATATATATTTTTATAAGAAAAACGCTATTTTATGGGAATTTTGCATCTTTATTCTCATACAAATTTACATTATTTTATTAATATCCGGTGTATTTATTTTGATACGATTTTGCATTATTCTATTTGTTTTTTGTATATACTTCTTTCTACATGTTTACATTATTTAATGTGTATCTTGCATATATATTTTATACAAATTTATTATCTATTATCTATTTTCATACAAATACACATTCTTTTCATGATATTTTGTTTATTTATTTTGACACGAATTTACATTATTTAATATGTATTTTGTATATATATTTTTATACGTATTTACATAATTTCATATGTATTTTGTGTATATATTTCTATAGAAATCTACGTTATTTTATGTGTATTCGTATATATATTTTGAAACAAATTTACATTCCTTTATATGTATTTTTGAAGATCTCTTTCAATACAAATTTACCTTACTGTATATGAATTTTGTATATTTATTTCAATACAAATTTAAATATTTTATGTGTATTTTGGTATATATATTTTGATAAAAAATGCTCTATTTTATGGGAATTTTGTATCTTTATTTTCATACAAATTTACATTATTTGATTGATATTATGTGTATTCATTTTTGATACGATTTTACATTATTCTATTTGTTTTTTGTATATATTTTTTATACACATTTACATTATTTAATGTGTATCTTGCATATATATTTTATACAAATCTATTTTATTTTAAATTTATTTGTTTATATATTTTCAATCAAATTTACATTATTTGATGTGTATTTTGTATATGTATTTCAATACAAATTTATCTAATTTTATGTGTATTTTGTATATTTCTTTTCATACAAATTTAAAATATTTTTGTGTATTTTTGTATATAGTTTTATACAAACTTAGGTTATTTTATGTACGCATTTACATTATTTAATGTGTGTTTTGTATATATATTTTTATGCAAATTTACTTTATTTTATGTGCATTTTTGTATATATATTTTTATAGAAATTTGCGTTATTTGTATATGTTTTCTCATACAAATTTACATTATTTTATTGCTATTTTGTTTATTTATTTTGATACGAATTACATGATTATATGTGTATTTTTCAAATTTTTATACGTATTTACATTACTTAATGTGTATTTTGCTTATATTTTTTAAACAAATCTACGTTATTATATATATTTGTATAAATATTTTGATACAAATTTACATTATTTTATGTATTTTGTATATACATTTCAATTCAAATTTAGCTTATTTTAGCTGTATTTTGTATATCTATTTTCATACAAATTTAATTACTTCTGTGTATTTTTGTATATAGTTTTATACAAATTTAAGATATTCTATGTGTATTTTGTACATTTATATTTATACAAATACACATTCTTTTATTATATTTTTTTTATTTTGATACAATTTTACATTATTTGGTGTATTTTGTATTCATTTTTTTATACGTATTTACTTCATTTTATGTGTATTTTGTATATATTCTTATAGAAATCTACGTTAATTTATGTGTATTCGTATATATATTTTGAAACAAATTTACATTGTTTCATATGTATTTTGCATATCTATTTCAATACAAATTTACCTTATTGTATGTGCATTTTTTATATTTATTTTAATACAAATTTTAATATTTTATGTGTATTTTTGTATATATATTTTTATACAAAAGACGTTATTTTATGGGTATTTTGCATCTTTATTTTCATACAAATTTACATTATTTTATTAATATTCTGTGTATTTATTTTTGATACGATTTTACATTATTTTATTTGTGTTTTGTATATATTTTTTTTATACATATTTACATTATTTAATGTGTATTTTGTATATATATTTGATACAAATTTACGGTATTTTAAGTGAATATGTTTATATATTTTCATTACATTATTTTATGTGTATTTTGTATATGTATTTCAATACAAATTTACCTAATTTTATGTGTATTTTGTATATTTAGTTTCATACAAATTTAAATTATTTCTGTGTATTTTTGTATATAGTTTTATACAAATTTAGGTTATTTTATGTGTATTTTTGTATATCTATTTTCATACACATACACATTCTTTTATTGATATTTTGTTTATTTATTTTCACACGAATTTACATTATTTAATGTCTATTTTGTATATATATATTTTTATACGTATTTACAGCATCTCATGTGTATTTTGTATATATATTTCTATAGAAATCTGCGTTATTTTATGTGTATTCGTATATATATTTTGAAACAAATTTCATTGTTTTATGTGTATTTTGCATATTTTTTTTTATAAAAATTTACCTTATTGTATGTGCATTTTGTATATTAATTTTACTACAAATTTAATTATTGAATGTGTATTTATGTATATGTATTTTTATAAAAATATGTTTTATTTTATGGGTATTTTGCATCTTTATTTTCATTCAAATTTACATTATTTTATTGATATTTTGTGTATTACTTTTGATACGATTTTACATTATTCTATGTGCATTTTGTATATATATTTAATACAAATGTACGTTATTTTATGTGTATTTGTTTTCATTTCATACAAATTTTCATTATTTTATGAGTATTTTGTACATGTATTTAAAGACAAATTTAACTAATTATATGTGTATTTTGTATATCAATTTTCATAAAAATTGAAATTATTTTTTTTTTTTTTGTATATATTTTTATACAAATTTTCGTTATTTTATGTGTATTTTGTATATTTATTTTCCTACAAATATATGTTCTTTTATCGGAATTTTGTTTGTTTATTTTGATACGAATTTACATTATTTTATGTGTATTTCGTATATATATTTTTATACTATTTACATCATTTTATATGTATTTTGTATGTATATTTTCATGGAAATTTACTCTATTTTATGTGTATTCGTATATATATTTTGATACAATTTACATTATTGATGTGTATTTTGCATATGTATTTCAATACAAATTTACTTTATTGTATATGCATATTGTATATTTATTTCAATACAAATTTAATTATTTGATGTGTATTTTTGTATATATATTTTTATGCATATATGCGTTATTATATGTGTATTTTGCATCTTTATTTTCATACAAATTTAAATTATTTTATTGATATTCTGTTTATTTATTTTGATACGATTTAACATTATTCTATGTGTATTTTGTACATATATTTTTGTACATATTTACATTATTTAATGTATATTTTGTATATATATTTTATCCAAATTTACGTTATTTTATGTGTACTTGTTTATATATTTTCATACAAATCTACATTATTTTATGTGTATTTTGTATATGTATTTCAATACAAATTTGCCTAACTTTATGTGTATTTTGCATATATATTTTCAAACAAATTTAAATTACTTTTGTGTATTTTTGTATTTATTTTTATACAAATTTTAGTTATTTTATTTGTATTTTGTATATATATTTTCCTACAAATATACATTTTTTAATATGATTTTGTTTATTTATTTTGATACGAGTTTACATTATTTTATGTGTATTTTGTATATATATTTTTCTACGTATTTTTCTACGTATTTCTACGTATTTACAAATACAATTATACACATAAAATAGATATTTCATGTGTATTTTCTATATATATTTCAAACAAATTTACGTTATTTTAAGTTTATTTGTTTATATATTTTCATTCAAGTTTACATTATTTTATGTGTATTTTGTATATGTATTTCAATAGAAATTTACCTAATTTTATGTGTATTTTGTATATATATTTTTATACAAATTTAAATTATTTTTTGTGTATTTTTGTATAGAGTTTTATACAAATTTACAATATTTTATGTGTATTTTGTATATCTATTTTCATACAAATACACATTCTCTTATTAAAATTTTGTTTATTTATCTTGATGCGAATTTAGTTTATTTAATATGTATTGTGTATATGTATTTTTATACGTATTTACGTCATTTCATGTGTATTTTGTATATATATTTCTATAGAAATATACGTTATTTTATGTGTATTCGTATATGTATTTTGAAACAAATATTCATTGTTTTATGTGCATTTTGCATATTTTTTTTTATAAAAATTTACCTTATTGTATGTGCATTTTGTATATTAATTTTACTACAAATTTAATTATTGAATGTGTATTTATGTATATGTATTTTTATAAAAATATGTTTTATTTTATGGGTATTTTGCATCTTTATTTTCATTCAAATTTACATTATTTTATTGATATTTTGTGTATTACTTTTGATACGATTTTACATTATTCTATGTGCATTTTGTATATATATTTAATACAAATGTACGTTATTTTATGTGTATTTGTTTTCATTTCATACAAATTTTCATTATTTTATGTGTATTTTGTACATGTATTTAAAGACAAATTTAACTAATTATATGTGTATTTTGTATATCAATTTTCATAAAAATTGAAATTATTTTTGTTTTTTTTTTGTATATATTTTTATACAAATTTTCGTTATTTTATGTGTATTTTGTATATTTATTTTCCTACAAATATATGTTCTTTTATCGGAATTTTGTTTGTTTATTTTGATACGAATTTACATTATTTTATGTATTTCTATATATATTTTTATACTATTTACATCATTTTATATGTATTTTGTATGTATATTTTCATGGAAATTTACTCTATTTTATGTGTATTCGTATATATATTTTGATACAATTTACATTATTGATGTGTATTTTGCATATGTATTTCAATACAAATTTACTTTATTGTATATGCATATTGTATATTTATTTCAATACAAATTTAATTATTTGATGTGTATTTTTGTATATATATTTTTATGCATATATGCGTTATTATATGTGTATTTTGCATCTTTATTTTCATACAAATTTAAATTATTTTATTGATATTCTGTTTATTTATTTTGATACGATTTAACATTATTCTATGTGTATTTTGTACATATATTTTTGTACATATTTTCATTATTTAATGTATATTTTGTATATATATTTTATCCAAATTTACGTTATTTTATGTGTACTTGTTTATATATTTTCATACAAATCTACATTATTTTATGTGTATTTTGTATATGTATTTCAATACAAATTTGCCTAAATTTATGTGTATTTTGCATATTTATTTTCAAACATATTTTAATTATTTTTGTGTATTTTTGTATTTATTTTTATACAAATTTTTGTTATTTTATTTGTATTTTGCATATATATTTTCCTACAAATATACATTTTTTTATTATAATTTTGTTTATTTATTTTGATACGAGTTTACATTATTTTATGTGTATTTTGTATATATATTTTTCTACGTATTTTTCTACGTATTTCTACGTATTTACAAATACAAATATACACATAAAATAAATATTAATGTGTATTTTCTATATATATTTCAAACAAATTTACGTTATTTTAAGTTTATTTGTTTATATATTTTCATTCAAGTTTACATTATTTTATGTGTATTTTGTATATGTATTTCAATAGAAATTTACCTAATTTTATGTGTATTTTGTATATATATTTTTATACAAATTTAAATTATTTTTTGTGTATTTTTGTATAGAGTTTTATACAAATTTACAATATTTTATGTGTATTTTGTATATCTATTTTCATACAAATACACATTCTCTTATTAAAATTTTGTTTATTTATCTTGATGCGAATTTAGTTTATTTAATATGTATTGTGTATATGTATTTTTATACGTATTTACGTCATTTCATGTGTATTTTGTATATATATTTCTATAGAAATATACGTTATTTTATGTGTATTCGTATATGTATTTTGAAACAAATATTCATTGTTTTATGTGCATTTTGCATATTTTTTCAATACAAATTTACCTTATTGTACGTGCATTTTGTATATTAGTTTTAATACAAATTTAATTATTCTATGTGTATTTTTGTATATGTATTTTTATAAAAATATGCTTTATTTTATAGGTATTTTGCATCTTTATTTTCATAGAAAACTACATTATTTTATTGATATTCTGTGTATTTATTTTGATACAATTTTACATTATTATATGTATGTTCTGTATATATATTTATTTTCATACGAATTTACATTATTTTATGTGTATTTTGTATATATATTTTTCAATGTATTTACATTGTTTTATGTGTATTTTATATATATATTTTCATAAAAAATTACGTTATTTTATTGTGTGTATTCGTTTATATTTTGATAAAAATTTACATTATTTTATGTGTTTTTTGCATATCTATTTCAATAAAAATGTACCTTATTGTATGTGTATTTTGTATATTTATTTTAATACAAATTTAATTATTTTATGTGTATTTTTATATATATATTTTTTTTTTTAAGATGACTTATTTTATGAGTATTTTGCATCTTTATTTTTATAAATTTTTACATTACCTACATATCTTTTATACGTATTTACATTATTTAATGTGTATTTTGTTTATATATTTCTATACAAATTTACGTTATTATATGTGTATTTGAATATATATTTTGATACAAATTTACATTATTTTATGTATTTTCTATATTTATTTCAATTCTAATTTAGCATATTTTATGTTTCTTTTGTATATCTATTTTTATAGAAATTTAATTATTTTTGTTTATTTTTGTATATAGTTTTATACAATTTTACGTTATTTTATGTGTATTTTGTATATATATATTTATACAAGTACACATTCTTTTATTGACATTTTGTTTATTTATTTTGATACGAATTTACATTATTTTATGTGTATTTTGTATACATTTTCTTATACGTATTAACTTAATTTTATGTGTATTTTGTATATATATTTTTATAGAAATCTACGTTATTTTATGTGTATTCGTATATATATTTTGAAAGAAATTTACATTGTTTTATATGTATTTTGCATATCTATTTCAATACAAATTTACCTTATTGTATGTGCATTTTGTATTTTTATTGTAATACAAATTTAAATATTTTATGTGTATTTTGGTATATATATTTTCATAAAAAATGCGTTGTTTTATGGGTATTTTGCATCTTTATTTTCATACAAATTTACATTATTTTATTAATATTCTGTGTATTTATTTTGATACTATATTACATTATTCTATTTGTCTTTTGTATATATTTTTTTATACATATATACATTATTTAATGTGTATTTTGTATATATTTTTCATACAAATTTACGTTATTTTAAGTGTATTTGTTTATATATTTTCATTCAAATTTACATTATTTTATGTGTATTTTGTATATGTATTTCAATACAAATTTACCTAATTTTATGTGTATTTTGTATATTAATTTTCATAAAAATTTTAATAATTTTTTGTGTATTTTTGTATAGAGTTTTATACAAATTTACAATATTTAATGTGTATTTTGTATATCTATTTTCATACAAATACACATTCTTTTATTGATATTTTGTTTATTTATTTTGACACGAATTTACATTATTTAATGTGTATTGTGTATATATATTTTTATACGTATATACGTCATTTCATCTATTTTGATACGAATTTACATTATCTTAGGTGTATTTGGTATATATATTTTTTATACTTATTTACATCATTTTATATGTATTTTGTATGTATATTTTCATAGAAATTTACTCTATTTTATGTATTCGTATATATATTTTGATACAAATTTACATTATTGATGTGTATTTTGCATATCTATTTCAATACAAATTTACTTTATTGTAGGTGCATTTCGTATATTTATTTCAATACAAATTTAATTATTTCATGTGTTTTTTTGTAAATATATTTTTATGCATATATGCGTTATTATATGGGTATTTTCCATCTTTATTTTCATACAAATTTACATTATTTTATTGATATCCTGTTTATTTATTTTGATACGATTTTACATTATTCTGAGTATTTTCTATATAGATTTTTATACATATTTTCATTATTTTATGTATATTTTGTATATATATTTTATGGAAATTTAGGTTATTTTATGTGTATTTTTTTATATATTTTCATACAAATTTACATCATTTTATGTGTATTTTGTATATGTATTTCAATACAAGTTTGCCTAGTTTTATATATATTTTGCATATGTATTTTCAAACAAATTTAAATTTTTTTTGTTTATTTTTATATATATTTTTATACAAATTTTTGTTATTTTATTTGTATTTTATATATATATATATATATATATATATATATATATATATATATATATATATATATATATATCTTTATATATATATATATATATATATATATATATAGATATATATATATATATATATATATATATATATTCCCACATATATACATTCTTTTATTGGAATTTAGTTTATTTATTTTGACACGAATTTACATTATTTTTTGTGTATTTTGTATATATATTTTTTTCTACGTATTTACATTATTTTATATGTATTTTGTATATATATTTTCATAAAAATTTACGTTATTTTATTGTGTGTATTCGTATCTATTTTAATACAAATTTACATTATTTTATGTGTATTTTGCATATCTATTTCAATACAAATTTACCGTATAGTATGTGTATTTTGTATATTTATTTTAATACAAATTTAATTATTTTATGTGTATTTTTGTATATATTTTTTTTAAATATGAGTTATTTTATGTGTATTATGTATATCTATTTTCATACAAATTTAATTACTTTTGTGTATTTTTGTATATACTTTTATATCAATTTACGTTATTTTATGTGTATTTTGTATATTTATATTTATACAAATACACATTCTTTTATTAGTATTGTGTTTATTTATTTTTAACTTTTATATCAATTTACATTATTTTATGTGTATTTTGCACACATTTTTTTTATTCGTATTTACTTAATTTTATGTGTATTTTGTATATATATCTTTATAGAAATCTGCGTTATTTTATGTGTATTCGTATATATATTTTGAAGCAAATTTACTATGTTTTATATGTATTTTGCATATCTATTTCAATACAAATTTACCTTATTGTGTTTGCATTTCGTATATTTATTTTAAAACAAATTAAAATATTTTATGTGTGTTTTGGTATATATATTTTTATAAAAAATGCGCTATTTTGTGGGTATTTTGCATCCTAATTTTCATACAAATTTACATGATTTTATTAATATTCTGTGTATTTCTTTTGATACGATTTTACATTATTCTATTTGTGTTTTGTATATATTTTTGTATATATATTTACATTATTTAATGTGAATTTTGTATATATATTTTATACAAATTTACGTTAATTTAAGTGTATTTGTTTATATATTTTCATTCAAATTTACATTATTTGATGTGTATTTTGTAAATGTATTTCAATACAAATTTTCCTTATTTTATGTGTATTTTGTATATTTATTTTCATACAAATTTAAATTATTTTTGTGTATTTTTGAATATAGTTTTATACAAATTTAGGTGATTTTATGTGTATATTGTATATCTATTTTCATTCAAATACACATTCTTTTAGTGATATTTTGCTTATTTATTTTGACGCGAATCTACATTATTTAATGTGTATTTTATTTATATATTTTTATACGTGTTTACATCATTTGATGTGTATTTTGTATATATATTTCTATAGAAATCTACGTTGATTTATGAGTATTCGTATATAGATTTTGAAACAAATTTACACTGTTTTATATGTATTTTGCATATTTTTTCAATACAAATTTACCTTATTGTATATGCAATTTGTATTTTAATTTTAATACAAATTTAATTATTCTATGTGTATTTTTGTATATGTATTTTTATAAAAATATGTTTTATTTTATGGGTAATTTGCATCTTTATTTTCATACAAATTTACATTATTTTATTGATATTCTCTGTATTGATTTTGATACGATTTTACATTATTCTATGTGTATTTTGTATATATATTTTATACAAATATACGTTACTTTATGTGTTTTTGTTTTCATTTCATACATATTTACATTATTTTATGTGTATTTTGTACATGTATTTAATTACAAATTTAACTAATTATATATGTATTTTTTATATATATTTTCATGCAAATATACATTCTTTTATTGGAATTTTGTATAGACTTTATGTCTATTTTGTATATATATATATATATATATATATATATATATATATATATATATATATATATATATATATATATATATATATATATATATTTTTTTTTTTTTTTTTTTTCTACGTATTTACATTATTTGAAATTTATTTTTTATATATATTTTCATAAAAATTTACGTTATTTTATTGTGTATATTCGTATATATTTTGATACAAATTTTTATACAAATTCATGTTATTTTATGTGTATTTGAATATATATTTTCATAAAAATTTATATTATTTTATGTGTATTTTTACATATATTTCATTACAAATTTACTTTATTTCATGTTTATTTTATATATTCATTTCATGCAATTTTATATTATTTTATGTGTATATTTGTATTTGTATTTAGGTTATTTTTATGTATTTTATATATATATATTCATCAAAAATTACATTATTTTATTGGTATTTTGTTAATTTAATTCGATACGAATTTAGATTATTTCAAAGGTATTTTGTATACATGTTTTTATACGCATTTACATTATTTAATGTGTGTTTTGTATATATATTTTTATGCAAATTTACCTTATTTTATGTGCATTTTTGTACATATATTTTTAAAGAAATTAGCGTTATTTTATGTGTATTTTGTATATGTTTTCTCATACAAATTTACATTATATTATTGGTATTTTGTTTATTTATTTTGATACGAATTACATGATTATATGTGTATTTTATACATATTGTTTTATACGTATTTACATTATTTAATGTGTATTTTGTTTATGTCTTTTTATACAAATTTACGTTATTATATATGTATTTGTATAAATATTTTGATACAAATGTACATTAATTGAATATATTTTGTATATATATATTTCAATTCAAACTTCGCTTATTTTATGTGTATTTTGTATATCTATTTTCATACAAATTTAACTACTTTTGTGTATTTATGTATATAGTTTTATATAAATTTACGTTATTTTATGTGTATTTTGGATATTTATATTTATACATATACACATTCTTTTATTGGTATTTTGTTTATTTATTTTGATACGATTTTACATTATTTTATGTGTATTTTGTATACATTTTTTTATACGAATTCACTTCATTTTATGTGTATTTTGTATATAAAATTTTATAGAAATCTACGTTATTTTATGTGTATTCGTATATATATTTTGAAACAAATTTACAATGTTTGATATGAATTTTGCATATCTATTTCAATACAAATTTACCTTATTGTATGTGTATTTTGTATATTTATTTTATTACAAATTAATTTTTTTGTGTATTTTGGTATATATATTTTTATAAAAAAATGCGTTATTTTATTGGTATTTTGCTTCTTTATTTTCATACAAATGTACATTATTTTATTAATATTCTGTGTATTTATTTTGATACGATTTTACATTATTCTATTTGTCTTTTGTATATATGTTTTTATACAAATTTACGTTATTTTAATTGTATTTGTTTATGAAATTTTCATTCAAATTTACATTTTTTTATGTGTATTTTGTGTATGTATTTAAATACAAATTTACTTAATTTTATGTGTATTTTGTATATTTATTTTCATACAATTTTAATTTATTTTTATGTATTTTTGTATATAGTTTTATAAAATTTAGGTTATCTTATGTGTATTTTGTATATCTATTTTCATACAAATACACATTCTTTTATTGATATTTTGTTTATTTATTTTGACGCGAATTTTCATTATTTAATGTGAATTTTGTATATATATTTTTATACGTATTTACATAATTTCATGTGTATTTTGTATATATATTCCTATTTTATTGATAATCTGCTCATTCATATCGATACGATTTGACATTATTCTATGTGTATTTTGTATATTATTTTCATACAAATTTACGTTATTTTATGTGTATTTGTCTATATATTTTGACACAAATTTACAATATTTTAAGGGTATTTTGTATATATATTTCAAAAGAAATTTACCTAGTATCATGCGAATTTTGTATATCTATTTTCATACAAACTCAAATTATTTCTATGTATTTTCGTATATATTTTAATATAAATTTTAGTAATGTTATGTGTATTTTGTAAATCTATTTTCATTCAAATATACATTATTTTATTGGTGTTTTGTTGATTTATATTGATACGAATTTACATTATTTTATATGTACTTTGTATATATATTTTTATACGCATTTACATTATTTAATATTTATTTTGAATATATATTTTTATACAAATTCATGGTATTTTATGTGTATTTGTATATATATTTTCATATAAATTTACATTATTTTATGTGTATTTTGTAGACATATATCATTACAAATTTACCTTATTTTATGTTTATTTTGTATGTGTATTTTGTATATTTATATTTATACAAATACACATTCTTTTATTGGTATTTTGTTTATTTATTTTGATTCGAGTTTACATTATTTTATGTGTATTTTGTATACATTTTTTTTATACGTATTTACTTAATTTTATGTGTATTTTGTATATATATTTTTATAGAAATTTACGTTATTTTATGTGTATTCGTATATATATTTTGAAACAAATTTACATTATTTTATATTCGGTGTATTTATTTTGATACGATTTTACTTTATTCTATTTGTTTTTTGTATATATTTTTTTATACATATTTACTTTATTTAATGTGTATCTTGCATATATATTTAATACAAATTTATTATCTATTATTTATTTTCACACAAATACACATTCTTTTCATGATATTTTGTTTATTTATTTTGACACGAATTTACTTTACTTAATATGTATTTTGTATATATATTTTTAAACGTATTTACATAATTTCATGTGTATTTTGTATATATATTTCTATAGAAATCTACGTTATTTTATGTGTATTCGTATATATATTTTGAAACAAATTTACATTGTTTTATATGTATTTATGAATATCTCTTTCAATACAAATTTACCTTACTGTATATGCATTTTGTATATTTATTTCAATACAAATTTAAATTTTTAATGTGTATTTTAGTATATATATTATTATAAAAAATGCGCTATTTTATGGGAATTTTGCATCTTTCTTTTCATACAAATTTACATTATTTTATTGATATTATGTGTATTTATTTTGATACGATTTTATATTATTCTCTTTCTTTTTTGTATATATTTTTTCATACACATTTACATTATTTAATGTGTATCTTGCATATATATTTTATACAAATTTACGTTATTTTAAGTGTATTTGTTTATATATTTTCATTCAAATTTAAATTATTTTATGTGTATTTTGTATATGTATTTCAATACAAATTTAAATAATTTTATGTGTATTTTGTATATTTCTTTTCTTACAAGTTTTAATTATTTTTATGTATTTTTGTATATAGTTTTATACAAATTTAGGCTATTTTATGTACGCATTTACATTATTTAATGTGTGTTTTGTATATATTTTTTATGCAAATTTACTTTATTTTATGTGCATTTTTGTACATATATTTTTTTAGAAATTTGCGTTATTTTATGTGTGTTTGTATATGTTTTCTCATACAAATTTATATTTTTTTTATTGCTATTTTGTTTATTTATTTTGATACGAATGAAAATAGATATATAAAATATAAATAAAATAAACTAAGTTTGCATTGAAATATATATACAAAATACATAAAATAATATAAATTTGTATCAAAATATTTGAACAAATGCGCATAAAATAAGGTAAATTTGTTTTAAAATATACAAAATACACATTAAATAATGTAAATATGTAAAAAAAAATATATACAAAACACAAATAGAATAATATAAAATCGTATCAAAATAAATACACAGAATATTAATAAAACAATGTAAATTTGTATGAAAATAAAGATGCAAAATACCCATTAAATAACGCATTTTTTATAAAAATATATATACCAAAATAAACATAAAATATTTAAATTTGTATTACAATAAATATACAAAATGCACATACAATAAGGTAAATTTGTATTGAAATAGATATGCAAAATACATATAAAACAATGTAAATTTCTTTCAAAATATATATGAGAATACACATAAAATAACGTAGATTTCTATAAAAATATATATACAAAATACACATAAAATGAAGTTAAAAAGTATAAGAAAATGTATACAAAATACACATAAAATAATGTAAATTCGTATCAAAATAAATAAACAAAATACCAATAAAAGAATGTGTATTTGTATAAATATAAATATACAAAATGCACATAAAATAACGTAAATTTGTATAAAACTATATACAAAAATACACAGAAGTAATTAAATTCGTAAGAAAATATTTATACAAAATACAGATAAAATAAGCTAAATTTGAATTGAAATTTATATACAAAATACATAAAATAATGTAAATTTGTATAAAAATATTTATAAAAATACATATAATAACGTCAATTTGTTTAAAAATATATAAACAAAATACACATTAAGTTATGTAAATACGTATAAAAAATATGTACACATATAATCATGTAATTCGTATCAAGCTAAATAAACAAAATAGCAATAAAATAATGTAAATTTGTATGAAAAAACATATACAAATACATATAAAATAACGCAGATTTTTTAAAAAAATATATGTACAAAAATGCACGTAAAATAAAGTAAATTTGCATAAAAATATATGTACAAAACGCACATTAAATAATGTAAATGCGTACATAAAATAACCTAAATTTGTATAAAACTATATACAAAAATACACAAAAATACTTTAAATTTGTATGAAAAGAAATATACAAAATACACATAAAATTAGGTAAATTTGTATTGAAGTACATATACAAAATACACAAAAAATAATGTAAATTTGAATAAAAATATAAACATATACACTTAAAATAACGTAAATTTGTATCAAATATATATACAAAATACACATTAAATAATGTAAATATGTATAAAAAAATATATACAAAACACAAATAGAATTATGTAAAATCGTATCAAAAATAAATACACAGAATGTTAATAAAATAATGTAAATTTGTATGAAAATAAAGATGCAAAAAATATGTTCAAAATACACATATAATCATGTAGTTCGTATCAAAATAAATAAACAAAATAGCAATAAAATAATGTAAATTTGTATGAGAAAACATATACAAAATACACATAAAATAACGCTAATTTCTTTAAAAATATATGTACAAAAATGCACATAAAATAAGGTAAATTTGCATAAAAATATATATATACAAAACACACATTAAATAATGTAAATGCGTACATAAAATAACCTAAATTTGTATAAAACTATATACAAAAATATACATAAATAATTTAAATTTGTATGAAAAGAAATATACAAAAAAAACATAGAATTAGGTCAATTTGTATTGAAATACATATACAAAATACACATCAAATAATGTAAATTTGAATGAAATAAATATACAAAATGCATATACAGTAAGGTAAATTTGTATTGAAATAGATATTCAAAAATACATATAAAACAATTTAAATTTGTTTCAAAATATATATACGAATACACATAAAATAACGTAGATTTCTATAGAAATATATATACAAAATACATATGAAATTATGTAAATACGTATAAAAATATATATACAAAATACATATTAAATAATGTAAATTCGTGTCAAAATAAATAAACAAAATATCATGAAAAGAATGTGTATTTGTATGAAAATAGATAATAGATAATAAATTTGTAAAAAATATATATGCAAGATACACATTAAATTATGTAAATATGTATAAAAAAAGTATATACAAAAAACAAATAGAATAATATAAAATCGTATCAAAATAAATACACCGAATATTAATAAAATAATGTAAATTTTTATGATAATAAAGATGCAAAATTCCCATAAAATAGCGCATTTATTATAAAAATATATATACCTAAATACACATAAAAATTCAAATTTGTATTGAAATACATATACAAAATGCAAATACAGTAAGGTAAATTTGTATTGAAAGAGATATGCAAAAATACATATAAAGCAATGTAAATTTATTTCAAAATATATATACGAATACACATAAAATAACGTAGATTTCTGTAAAAATATATATACAAAATACATATAAAGTTAAGTAAATACGTATAAAAAAATGTATACAAAATAAACATAAAATAATGAAAATTCGAATTAAAATAAATAAACAAAATACCAATAAAAGAATGTGTATTTGGATCAATATAAATATACAAAATACACATACAAAATAAACATAAAATAAGGTAAATTTGTAATAAAATATATGTACAAAATACACATAAAATAATGTAAATTTATATGAAAATATATATACAAATACACATAAAATACCATGAGTTTGTATAAAAATATATATTCAAAATAAATATTAAATAATGTAAATGCGTATAAAAATATATATACAAAGAATATATAAAATAATGTATATTCGTATCAATATAAATCAACAAAACACCAATAAAATAATATATATTTGAGTGAAAATAAATTTACAAAATACACATAACATAACTAAAATTTGTATTAAAATATATACAAAAATACATAAAAATCATTTGTGTTTGTATGAAAATAGATATACAAAATACATATAAAACTAGGTAAATTTTTTTGGAAATACATACACATTAAATAATGTTAATTCGTGTCAAAATAAACAAACAAAATATCATGAAAAGAATGTGTATTTGTATGAAAATAGATATACAAAATACACATAAAATAACCTAAATTTGTATAAAACTATAAACAAAAATACACAAAAATAATTTAAACTTGTATGAAAATAAATATACAAAAAACATATATAATAAGGTAAATTTGTATTGAAATACATATACAAAATACACATAAAATAATGTAAATTTGAATGAAAATATATAAACATATAGACTTAAAATAACGTAAATTTGCATCAATTATATATACAAAAAAACATTAAATAATGTTAATATGTATAAAAAAATATATACAAAACACAAATAAAATAATGTAAAATCGTATCAAAATAAATACAGAAAATATTAATAAAATAATGTAAATTTGTATGAAAATTGAGATGCAAAATACCCATAAAATAACGCATTTTTTATAAAAATATATATACGAAAAAACATAAAATATTTGATTTTGTATTAAAATAAATAGATATACAAAATACACATAAAATAAGCTAAATTAAATGAAAAATATATACAAAATACACATAGAATAATGTAAAATCGTATCAAAATAAATACACAGAATATCAATAAAATAATGTAATTTTGTATGAAAATAAAGATGCAAAATACCCATAAAATAAAGCATATTTTTTTAAAAATACAAATACAAAAATACACATAGAATGATTAAATTTGTATTAAAATTAATATACAAAATGCACGTACAATAACGTAAATTTGTATTGAAAAAATATACAAAATGAACATTAAAGCGTAAATATGTTTAAAAATCTATATACGAATACACATAAAATAACGTAGATTTCTATAGAAATATATATACAAAATACACATGAAATGATGTAAATACGTATAAAAATATATATATACAAAATAGACATTAAATAATTTAAATTCTCGTCAAAATAAATAAACAAAATATCAATAAAAGAATGTGTATTTGTATGAAAATAGATATACAAAATGCTCATAAAATAACCTAAGTTTGTATAAAACTATATACAAAAATACACAAAAATAATTAAAATTTGTATGAAAATAAATATACAAAATACACATAAAATTAGGTAAATTTGTATTGAAATACATATACAAAATACACATAAAATAATGGATATTTGAATGAAAATATATAAACATATACACTTAAAATAACGTAAATTTGTATCAAATATATATACAAAATACTAATTAAATAATGTAAATATGTATAAAAAAAATATATACAAAACACAAATAGAATAATGTAAAATCGTATCAAAATAAATACACAGAATATTAATTAAATAAGGTAAATTTGTATGAAAATAAAGATGCAAAATAGCCATAAAATAACGCATTTTTTATAAAAATATATATACCAAAATACACATAAAATATCAAAATTAGTATTAAAATAAATATAAAAAATGCACATACTGTAAGGTAAATTTGTATTGAAATAGATATGCAAAATACATATAAAACAATGTAAATTTGTTTCAAAATATATATACGAATACACATAAAATAACGTTGATTTCTATAAAAATATATACAAAATACACATAAAATAAAGTAAATACGTATTAAAAAATGAATAAAAAATACACATAAAAATCGTATCAAAATAAATAAACAATATACCAGTAAAAGAATTCGTATTTGTATAAATATAAATATACAAAATACACATAAAATATCATAAATTTGTATAAAACTATATACAAAAATACACAGAACAAGTACACATTCTTTTATTGGTATTTTGTTTATTTATTTTGTTTCGAATTTATATTATTTTATGTGTATTTTGTTTACATTTTTTTATACGTATTTACCTAATTTTATGTGTATTTTGTATATATATTTTTAGAGAAATCTACGTTATTTTATGTGTATTCGTATATATATTTTGAAACAAATTTACAATTTTTTATATGTATTTTTGCATATCTCTTTCAACAGAAGTTTATCTTATTGTATGTGCATTTTGTATATTTATTTCAATACAAATTTAAATATTTTATGTGTATTTTGGTATATATATTTTTATAAGAAATGCGCTATTTGATGGGAATTTTGCATCTTTATTTTCATAAATTTACATTATTTTATTAATATTCGGTGTATTTATTTTGATACGATTTTACATTATTCTATTTGTTTTTTGTATATATATTTTTTTATACATATTTACATTATTTAATGTGTATCTTGCATATATATTACATACAAATTTATTATCTATTATTCATTTTCATACAAATACACATTCTTTTCATGATATTTTGTTTATTCATTTTGTCACGAATTTACATTACTTAATATGTATTTTATATATATATTTTTATACGTATTTACATAATTTCATGTGTATTTTGTATAAATATTTCTATAGAAATCTACGTTATTTTATGTGTATTCGTATATATATTTTGAAAAAAATTTACACTGTTTTATTTGTATTTTCCGTTTTTTTTTTTTTCAATACAAATTTACCTTATTGTATGTGTGCATTTTGTATCTTAATTTGAATACAAATTTAATTATTCTATTTGTATTTTTGTATATGTATTTAAAAAAAAAAAATGCTTTATCTAATACGTATTTTGCATCTTTATTTTCTTACAAATTTAAATTATTTTATTGATATTCTGTATACCTATTTTGATACGACTTACATTATTCTATGTATAACAAAAATAAATTCAGAATACACAAAAATAGATATGCAAAATACATATAAACAATGTAAATTTGTTTCAAAATATATATACGAATACACATGAAATAAGGTAGATTTCTATAAAAATATATATACAAAATTCACATAAAATTAAGTAAATACGTATAAAAAATGTATACAAAATACACATAAAATAATGTAAATTAGTATCAAAATAAATAAACAAAATACCAATAAAAGATGTGTATTTGTATAAATATATATATACAAAATACACATTAAATAATATAAATTTGTTTAAAACTATACAAAATACACATGAAATGATATAAATTCGTTTAAAAATATATATACAAAATACACATTAAATAATGTTAATTCGCGTCAAAATAAACAAAAAAAATATAAATAAAAGAATGTGTATTTGTATGAAAAAAGATATACAAAATACACATAAAATAACCTAAATTTGTATCAAACTATATACAGAAATACACAAAAATATTTTAAATTTGTATGGAAATAAATATACAAAATACATATAAAATTAGGTAAATTTGTATTCAAATACGTACACAAAATACACATAAAATAATGTAAATTTGAATGAAAATACATAAACAAATACACTTAAAATAACGTAAATTTGTATAAAAAAAACTTGTACAAAACACAAATAGAATAATGTAAAATCGTATCAAAATAAATAAACAGAATATTAATAAAATAATGTAAATTTGTATGAAAATAAAGAAGCAAAATACCCATAAAATAACGAATTTTTTTTATTTATAAAAATATATATACCAAAAGACACATCAAAAAATTAAATTTGTATTAAAATAAATATACAAAAAACACATACAATAAGGTAAATTTGTATTGAAATAGATATGCAAAATACATATAAAACAATGTAAATTTGTTTCAAAATATATATACGAATACACATAAAATAACGTAGATTTCTATAAAAATATATATACAAAATACACATAAAATTAAGTAAATACGTATAAAAAATGTATTAAAAATACACATAAAATAATGTAAATTCGTATCAAAATAAAAAACCAAAATACCAATAAAAGAATGTGTATTTGTATACGATTTTATATTATTCTATTTGTGTTTTGTATATATTTTTTTATACATATTTACATTATTTAATGTGTATTTTTTATATATATTTTATACAAATTTATATTATTTTAAGTGTATTAATTTAATTACTTCTGTGTATTTTTGTATATAGTTTTATATAAATTTACGTTATTTTATGTGTATTTTGTATATTTATATTTATATAAATACACATTCTTTTATTGGTATTTTGTTTATTTATTTTGATACTAATTTACATTATTTTACGTGTATTTTGTATACATTTTCTTATACGTATTTACTTCATTTTATGTGTATTTTGTATATATATTTTTATAGAAATCTACGTTATTTTATGTGTATTCGTATATATATTTTGAAACAAAATTACATTGTTTTATATGCATTTTGCATATCTATTTCAATACAAATTTACCTTATTGTATGTGTTTTTTGTATATTTATTTTAATACAAATTTAATTTTTTGATGTGTATTTTGATATATATATTTTTATAAATAAAAAAAATGCGTTATTTTATGGGTATTTTGCTTCTTTATTTTCATATAAATTTACATTATTTTATTAATATTCTGTGTATTTATTTTGATACGATTTTACATTATTCTATTTGTGTTTTGTACATATTTTTTTTATACAAATTTACGTAATTTTAAGTGTATTTGTTTATGTATTTTCATTCAAATTTACATTATTTTATGTGTATTATGTGTATGTATTTCAATACAAATTTACCTAATTTTATGTGTATTTTGTATATTTAATTTCATACAAATTTAAGATATTTTTGTTTATTTTTGTATATAGTTTGATACAAATTTAGGTTATTTTATGTGTATTTTGTATATGTATTTTCATACAAATACTCATTCTTTTATTGATATTATGTTTATTTATTTTGACGCGATTTTTATATGAATTTGTTTACATTTCAAACAAATTTACATTATTTTATTTGTATTTTGTACATGTATTTAAATACAAATCTAGCTAATTATATGTGTATTTTGTATATCTATTTTCATAGAAATTGAATTTTTTTTTTATGTTTTTTTGTATATATTTTTATTCAAATTTTCGTAATCTTAAAAAAATATATATACCAAAAAACACATAAAATATTTAAATTTGCATTGAAATAAATATACAAAATGCACATACAATAAGGTAAATTTGTATTGAAAGAGATATGCAAAAATACATATAAAACAATGTAAATTTGTTTCAAAATATATATAATCGAATACAAATAAAAAAACGTAGATTTCTATAAAAATATATATACAAAATACACATAAAATTAAGTAAATAAGTATAAAAAAATGTATACAAAATACACATAAAATAATGTAAATTCGAATTAAAATAAATAAACAAAATACCAATAAAAGAATGTGTATTTGGATAAATATAAATATACAAAATTCACATACAAAATAAACATAAAATAAGGTAGATTTGTAAAAAAAATATATGTACAAAATACACATAAAATAATGTAAATTTATATTAATATATATATACAAATTCACATAAAATACCATGAATTTGTATAAAAATATATATTCAAAATAAATATTAAATAATGTAAAAGCGTATAAAAAAATATATACAAAGTACATATAAAATAATGCAAATTCGTATCAATATAAATCAACAAAACACCAATAAAATAATATATATTTGAATGAAAATAAATTCACAAAATACACATAACATAACTAAAATTTGTATTAAAATATATACAAAAATACATAGAAATAATTTGAGTTTTTATGAAAATAGATATACAAAATACACATAAAACTAGGTAAAATTCTTTTGAAATGTATATACAAAATACCCATAAAATATTGTAAATTTGTGTCAAAATATATAAGCAAATACAAATAAAATAACGTAAATTTGTATCAAAAATATATACAAAATACACATAGAAGAATGTCAATTCGTATCAAAATGAATGAGCAGAATATCAATAAAATAATGTAAATTTGTATGAAAATAAAGATGAAAAATACCCAAAAAATAAAGCATATGTTTATAAAAATACAGATACAAAAATACACATCGAATAATTAAATTTGTATTAAAATTAATATACAAAATGCGTATATAATAAGGTAAATTTGTATTGAAAAAATATGCAACATTCACGTTTACTCATACAAATTTATATTATATTATTGGTATTTTGTTTATTTATTTTGATACGAATTACATGATTATATGTGTATTTTGTACATATTTTTTATACGTATTTACATTATTTAATTTGTATTTTGTTTATATATTTTCATTCAAATCTACGTTATTATATGTGTATTTGTATAAATATTTTGATACAAATTTACTTTATTTCATGTATTTTGTATATATATTTCATTTCAAATTTAGCTTATTTTGTGTGTATTTTGTATATATTTTCATACAAATTTAATTACTTCTGTGTATTTTTGTATATAGTTTTATATAAATTTACGTTATTTTATGTGTATTTTGTATATTTATATTTATACAAATACACATTCTTTTATTGGTATTATATGTGTTTTTTGTATACATTTTTTTTATACGTATTTACTTCATTTTATGTGTAATTTGTATATATATTTTTATAGAAATCTACGTTATTTTATGTGTATTCGTATATATATTTTGAAACAAATTTGCAATGTTTTATATGTGTTTTGCATATCTATTTCAATACAAATTTCCTTATTGTATGTGTTTTTTGTATATTTATTTTAATACAAATTGAATTTTTTGATGTGTATTTTGGTATATATATTTTTATAAAAAAAAATGCGTTATTTTATGGGTATTTTGCCTTTTTATTTTCATACAAATTTACATTATTTTATTAATATTCTGTGTATTTATTTTGATACGATTTTACATTATTATATTTGTGTTTTGTACATATTTTTTTATACAAATTTACGTTATTTGAAGTGTATTTGTTTATGTATTTTCATTCAAATTTACATTATTTTATGTGTATTTTGTGTATGTATTTCAAAACAAATTTACCTAATTTTGTGTATTTTGTATATTTATTTTCATACAAATTTAAAATATTTTTTGTGTATTTTTGTATATAGTTTGATACAAGTTTAGGTTATTTTATGTGTATTTTGTATATCTATTTTCATACAAATACACATTCTTTTATTGATATTTTGTTTATTTATTTTGACGCGAATTTTATGTGAATTTGTTTTCATATAAATCTACTTTATTTTATGTATATTTTGTACATGTATTTAAATACAAATTTAACTAATTATATGAGTATTTTGTATATCTATTTTCATACAAATTGAAATTTATTTTTTTGTTTTTTTGTATATATTTTTATTCCAATTTCCGTAATCTTATAAAAATATATATACCAAAATACACATAAAATATTTAAATTTGCATTGAAATAAATATACAAAATGCACATACAATAAGGTAAATTTGTATTGAAAGAGATATGCAAAAATACATATAAAACAATGTAAATTTGTTTCAAAATATATATACGAATACAAATAAAAAAACGTAGATTTCTATAAAAATATATATACAAAATACACATAAAATTAAGTAAATACGTATAAAAAATGTATACAAAATACACATAAAATAATGTAAATTCGAATTAAAATAAATAAACAAAATACCAATAAAAGAATGTGTATTTGGATAAATATAAATATACAAAATACACATACAAAATAAACATAAAATAAGGTAAATTTGTAAAAAAATATATGTACAAAATACATATAAAATAATATAAATTTATATAAAAATATATATACAAATACACATAAAATACCATGAATTTGTATAAAAATATATATTCAAAATAAATATTAAATAATGTAAAAGCGTAAAAAAATACAAAGTACATATAAAATAATGTAAATTGTATCAATATAAATCAACAAAAACACCAATAAAATAATATATATTTGAATGAAAATAAATTTACAAAATACACATAACATAACTAAAATTTGTATTAAAATATATACAAAATACATAGAAATAATTTGAGTTTGTATGAAAATAGATATAAAATACACATAAAACTAGGTAAATTTCTTTTTGAAATGAATATACAAAATACCCATAAAATATTGTAAATTTGTCAAATATATATATACACAAATAAATAACGTAAATTTATGAAAAATATATACAAAATACATAGAATAATGTCAATTCTATCAAAATGAATGAGCAGAAAATCAAAAAAAAAATGTAAATTTGTATGAAAATAAAGATGCAAAATACCAAAAAAATAAAGCATATGTTTATAAAAATACAGATACAAAAATACACATCGAATAAATAAATTTGCATTAAAATTAATATACAAAATGCATATATAATAAGGCAAATTTGTATTGAAAAAATATGCAACATACATGTTTACTCATACAAATTTATATTATTTTATTGGTATTTTGTTTATTTATTTTGATACGAATTACATGATTATATGTGTATTTTGTACATATTTTTTATACGTATTTACATTATTTAATGTGTATTTTGTTTATATATTTTTATACAAATTTACGTTATTATATGTGTATTTGTATAAATATTTTGATAACAATTTACATTATTTTATGTATTTGTATATATATTTCAATTCAAATTTAGCTTTTTTTATGTGTATTTTGTATAGCTATTTTCATACAAATTTAATTCCGTCTGTGTATTTTTGATAATAGTTTTATATAAATTTACGTTATTTTATGTGTATTTTGTATATTTATATTTATGGAAATACACATTCTTTTATTGGCATTTTGTTTATTTATTTTGATACGAATTTACATTATTTTAGGTGTTTTTTGTATACATTTTTTTTATACGTATTTACTTCATTTTATGTGTATTTTGTATATATATTTTTATAGAAATCTACGTTATTTTATGTGTATTCGTATATATATTTTGAAACAAATTTACATTGTTTTATATGTATTTTGCATATCTATTTCAATACAAATTTACATTATTGAATGTGCATTTTGTATATTTATTGTAATACAAATTTAGATATTTTATGTGTATTTTGGTATATATATTTTTTCTAAAAAATGCGTTATTTTATGGGTATTTTGCATCTTTATTTTCATAAAAATTTACATTATTTTATTAATATTCTGTGTATTTATTTTGATACGATTTTACTTTATTCTATTTGTGTTTTGTATATATTTTTTTATACAAATTTACGTTATTTTAAGTGTATTTGTTTATATATTTTCATTAAATTTACATTATTTTATGTGTATTTTGTATATGTATTTCAATACAAATTTACCTAATTTTATGTGTATTTTGTATATTTATTTTCATACAAATTTAAATTATTTTTGTGTATTTTTGTATGTATTTTTTATATATATTTTTATAGAAAATTTCGTTTTTTTATGTGTATTCGTATATATATTTTGAAATAAATTTACCTTGTTTTATGTCTGTTTTGCATATCTATTTCAATACAAATTTACCATATTGTTTGCTGATTTTCTATATTAATTTTAATACAAATTTAAATATTCTATGTATTTTTGTATATGTATTTTTATAAAAAATATGCTTTATTTTATGGGTATTTTGCATCTTTATTTTCATACAAATTTACATTATTTTATTGACATTCTGTGTATTTATTTTGATACAATTTTACATTATTCCATGTGTATTTTGTATATATATTTTATAAAAATGTAAGCTAAATTTGAATTGAAATATATATACAAAATACATAAAATAATGTAAATTTGTATCAAAATATTTATACAAATACACATATAATAACGTAAATTTTAAAAAAAATATATGAACAAAATACACATTAAATAATGTAAATACGTATAAAAAAATATGTACAAATAATACATATAATCATGTAATTCGTATCAAAATAAATAAACAAAATACCAATAAAATAATGTAAATTTGTCTGAGAAAACATATACAAAATACACATAAAATAACGCAAATTTCTATAAAAATATATGTACAAAAATGCACATAAAATAAAGTAAATTTGCATAAAAATATATATACAAAACACACATTAGATAATGTAAATGAGTAAAAAAATATGTATACAAAATACCTATGAAATAATCTAAATTCGTATCGAATTAAATTAAGAAAATACCAATAAAATAATGTAATTTTGGATGAAAATATATATAGAAAATACATATAAAATAACCTAAATACAAATACAAATATACACATAAAATAATTTAAAATTAAATGAAATAAATATAAAAAATAAACATAAAATAAGGTAAATTTGTAATGAAATATATTTAAAAATACACATAAAATAACATGAATTTGTATAAAATTTGTATCAAAATATATACGAATACACACAATAAAATAACGTAATTTTTTATGAAAATATATATACAAAATACACATAAAATAATGTAAATACGTAGAAAAATATATATACAAAATACACATAAAATAATGTAAATATGTAAGGAAAATATATACAAAATACACCTAGAATAATGTAAAATTGTATCAATATAAATGTACAGAATATCAATAAAGTAATGTAAAAATGAAAACAAAGATGTAAAATACCCATAAAATTACTCATTTAAAAAAATATATATACAAAAATACACATCAAATAATTAAATTTGTATTAAAATAAATATACAAAATACACATACAATAAGATAAATTTTTATTGAAATAGATATGCTAAATACACATAAAATAATATAAATTTGTATCAAAACATATACGAATACACAAAATAAAATAACGTAAATTTTTATGAAAATATATATACAAAATACACATAAAATAATGTAAATACGTAGAAAAATACATATTTAAAATACACATAAAATAATGTAAATTCGTATCAAAATGAATAAACAAAATTCCAATAAAAGAATGTATATTTGTAGGAAAATATATATACAAAATACAAATAAAATAGCTAAAATTTGTATAAAAATATATACAAAAATACACAAAAATAATATAAATTTTTTTGAAAATAGATATGCAAACTACACATAAAATTAGGCAAATTTTAATTGAAATACATATACAAAATACACATTAAATAATGTAATATAAAATATATAAAATATATAAAATATATAAACAAATACATATAAAATAACGTACAATTGCATTAAATATATATACAAAATATATATTAAATAATGTAAATATGTATAAAAATAGATATACAAAATACACATAGAATAATGTAAAATTGTTTAAAAAAAATAAACAGAATATAAATAAAATAATGTAAATTTGTATGAAAATAAAGATGCAAAATACCCATAAAATAAAGCATATTTTATAAAAATACATATACAAAAATACACATAGAATAATTAAATTTGTATTAAAATTAATATACAAAATGCATATACAATAAGGTAAATTTGTATTGAAAAAATATGCAAAATACACATAAAACAGTGTAAATTTGTTTCAAAATCTATATACGAATACTCATAAAATAACGTAGATTTCTATAGAAATATATATACAAAATACACATCAAATGATGTAAACACGTATAAAATATTTATATAAAATACACATTAAATAATGTAAATTCGCGTCAAAATAAATAAACAAAATATCAATAAAAGAATGTGTATTTGTATGAAAATAGATATACAAAATACACATAAAATCACCTAAATTTGTATAAAACTATATACAAAAATACACAAAAATAATTTTAATTTGTATGAAAATAAATATACAAAATACACATAAAATTAGGTAAATTTGTATTGAAATACATTTACAAAATACACATAAAATAATGTAAATTTGAATGAAAATATATAAACAAATACACTTAAAATAACGTAAATTTGTATAAAATATATATACAAAATACACATTAAATAATGTAAATATGTATAAAAAAATATATACAAAACACAAATAGAATAATATAAAATCGTATCAAAATAAATACACAGAATATTAATAAAATAATGTAAATTTGTATGAAAATTAAGATGCAAAATACCCATAAAATAACGCATTTTTTATAAAAATATATATACCAAGACACATAAAATATTTGAATTTGTATTAAAATAAATATACAAAATGCACATACAAAGATGCAAAATACCCATATAATAACGCATATTTGCATAAAAATATATTTACAAAAATACACATGAAATAATTAAATTTGTATTGAAATAAATATACAAAATGCACCTACAATAAAGTAAATTTGTATTGAAATAGATATGCAAAATACACATCAATAATGTAAATTTGTATCAAAATATATATACGAATACATAAAATAGAGTAAATTTCTATGAAAATATACATACAAAATACATATAAAATGATGTAAATAGTATAAAAATATATATACCAAATACACCTAAGATAATGTAAATTCGTATCATAATAAATAAACAAAATTCCGATTAAAGAACGTATATTTGTAGGAAAATAAATATACAAAATACACATAAAATAAGGAAAATTTGTATAAAAATATATACAAAAATACACAAAATTAATTTCAATTTCTATGAAAATAGATATACAAAATACACATATAATAAGTAAAATTTGTATTTAAATAGATGTACAAAATACACATAAAATAATGTAAATTTGTATGAAATTAAAACAAATTCACATAAAATAACGTACATTTGTATAAAATATATATACAAAATATACATAGAATAATGTAAAATCGTATCAAAATAAATACACAGAATATCAATAAAATAATGTAAATTTGTATGAAAATAAAGATGCAAAATTCCCATAAAATAAAGCATATTTTTATAAAATTACATATACAAAAATACACATAGAATAATTAAATTTGTATTAAAATTAATATACAAAATGCACATACAATAAGGTAAATTTGTATTGAAAGAATATGCAAAATACACATAAAACAATGTATATTTGTTTCAAAATATATATACGAATACACATAAAATAACGTAGATTTCTATAGAAATATATATACAAAAAATAGATGAAATGACGTAAATACGTATAAAAATATATATACACAATACACATTAAATAATGTAAATTCGTGTCAAAATAAATAAACAAAATATCAATAAAAGAATGTGTATTTGTATGAAAATAGATATACAAAATACACATTAAATATTGTAAATTTGTATAAAACTCTATACAAAAATACACAAAAAATAATTTAAATTTGTATGAAAATTAATATACAAAATACACATAAAATTAGGTAAATTTGTATTGAAATACATATACAAAATACACATAAAATAATGTAAATTTGAATGAAAATATATAAACAAATACACTTAAAATAACGTAAATTTGTATGAAATATATATATATAAAATACACATTAAATAATGTAAATATGTATAAAAAATATATACAAAAGACAAATAGAATAATGTAAAATAGTATCAAAATAAATACACAGAATATTAATAAAATAATGTAAATTTGTATGAAAATAAAGATGCAAAATACCCATAAAAAAACGCATTTTTTATGAAAATATATATACCAAAATACACATAAAATATTTAAATTTGTATTACAATAAATATACAAAATGCACATACAATAAGGTAAATTTGTATTGAAATAGATATGCAAAATACATATAAAACAATGTAAATTTCTTTCAAAATATATATACGAATACACATAAAATAACGTAGATTTCTATAAAAATATATATACAAAATACACATAAAATGAAGTAAATACGTATAAGAAAATGTATACAAAATACACATAAAATAATGTAAATTCGTATCAAAATAAATAAACAAAATGCCAATAAAAGAATGTGTACTTGTATAAATATAAATATACAAAATACACATAAAATAACGTAAAATTGTATAAAACTATATACAAAAATAAACAAAAATAATTAAATTTGTATGAAAATAGATATCATAAAATAATGTAAATTTGTATGAAAATATATAAACAAATACACATAAAATAACGTAAATTTGGATAAAATATATATACAAAATATACATTAAATATTTTAAATATGTATAAAAATATATATACAAAATACTCATAAAATAATGTTAAATCGTATCAAAATAAATAAACAGAATATCAATAAAATAATGTAAATTTGTATGAAAATAAAGATGCAAAATACCCATATAATAACGCATATTTGTGTAAAAATATATATACTAAAATACATATAAAAAATTAAATTTGTATTAAAATAAATATACAAAATGCACATACAATAAAGTAAATTTGTATTGAAATAGATATGCAAAATACACATCAATAATGTAAATTTGGATATAAATATATATACGAATACTCATAAAATAGAGTAAATTTCTATGAAGATATACATACAAAATACATATAAAATGATGTAAATAAGTATAAAAATATATATACCAAATATACCTGAAATAATGTAAATTCGTATCAAAATAAATAAACAAAATTCCGATAAAAGAACGTATATTTGTAGGAAAATAAATATACAAAATACACATAGAGTAACGAAAATTTATATAAAAATATATACAAAAATACACAAAAATAATTTTAATTTGTATGAAAATAGATATACAAAATACACATATAATTAGTTAAATTTGTATTTAAATACATGTACAAAATTCACATAAAATAATGTAAATTTGTATGAAATGAAAACAAATACACATAAAGTAACGTACATTTGTATAAAATATATATATATATATATATATATATATATATATATATATATATATATATATATATATATATATATATATATATATATATATATATATATATATATATATATATATATATATACACATAGAATAATGTTAAATCGAATCAAAATAAATACACAGAATATCAATAAAATAATGTAAATTTGTATGAAAATAAAGATGCAAAATACCCATAAAATAAAGCACATTTTAATAAAAATACATATACAAAAATACACATAGAATAATTAAATTTGTATTAAAATTAATATTTAAAATGCACATACAATAAGGGAAATTTGTATTGAAAAAATATGCAAAATACACATAAAACAGTGTAAATTTATTTCAAAATATATATACGAATACACATAAAATAACGTAGATTTCTATAGAAATATATATACAAAATACACATGAAATGATGTAAATACGTATAAAAATATATATACAAAATACACATTAAATAATGTAAATTCGCGTCAAAATAAATAAACAAAATATCAATAAAAGAATGTGTATTTGTATGAAAATAGATATACAAAATACACATGAAATAACCTAAATTTGTATAAAACTATATACAATAATACACAAAAATAATTTAAATTTGTTTGAAAATAAATATACAAAATACACATAAAATTAGGTAAATTTGTATTTAAATACATATACAAAATACACTTAAAATAATGTAAATTTGAATGAAAATATATAAACAAATACACTTAAAATAATGTAAATTTGTATAAAATATATATACAAAATACACATTAAATAATGTAAATATACATAAAAAAATATATACAAAACACAAATAGAATAATGTAAAATCGTATCAAAATAAATACACAGAATGTTAATAAAATAATGTAAATTTGTATGAAAATTAAAATGCAAAATACCCATGAAATAACGCATTTTTTATAAAAATATATATACCAAAATACACATAAAATAATTGAATTTGTATTAAAATAAATATACAAAATGCACATACAATAAGGTAAATCTGTATTTAAATAGATATGCAAAATACATATAAACAATGTAAATTTGTTTCAAAATATATATACGAATACACATAAAATAAGGTAGATTTCTATAAAAAATATATATACAAAATAAACATAAAATTAAGTAAATACGTATTAAAAAATGTATACAAAATACACATAAAATAATGTAAATTCGTATCAAAATAAATAAACAAAATACCAATACAAGAATGTGTATTTGTATAAATATAAATATACAAAATACACATTAAATAACGTAAATTTGTATAAAACTATACACAAAAATACACAGAAGTAATTAAATTTGTATGAAAATGGATATAAAAAATACACATAAAATAAGCTAAATTTGAATTGAAATATATATACAAAGTACATAAGATAATGTAAATTTGTATCAAAATATTTATAAAAATACACATTTAATAAAGTGGATTTGTATAAAAATATATAAACAAAATACTCATTAAATAATGTAAATACGTATAAAAAATTTGTACAAAATACACATAATAATGTAATTCGTATCAAAATAAATAAACAAAATACCATTGATATAATGTAAATTTGTATGAGAAAACATATACAAAATACACATAAAATTTTTATAAAAATATATGTACAAAAATGCACATAAAATAAAGTAAATTTGCATAAAAATATATACAAAACACACATTAAATAATGTACATGCGTATAAAAATATGTATACAAAATACCAATGAAATAATCTAAATTCGTATCGAATTAAATTAACAAAATACCAAAAAAATAATGGAATTTTGGATGAAAATATATATAGAAAATGCACATAAAATAACCTAAATACAAATACAAATATACACATAAAATAATTTAAAATTGAATGAAATAAATATTAAAATAAACATAAAATAAGGTAAATTTGTAATGAAATATATGTACAAAATACACATAAAATAATATAAATTTGTATGAAAATATATATACAAATACACATAAAATAACATGAATTAGTATAAAAATATATATATTCAAAATAAACAGTAAATAATGTATAAAAATATATATACAAAGTACATATAAAATAATGTAAATTCTTATCAAAATAAATCAACAAAATACCAATAAAATAATATATATTTGAATGAAAATAAATTTACAAAATACACATAACATAAGTAAAATTTGTATTAAAATATATAAAAAATACCCAGAAATAATTTGAATTTGTATGAAAATAGATATACAAAATACACATAAAACTAGGTAAATTTCTTTTGAAATATATATACAAAATACCCATAAGATATTGTAAATTTATATCAACATATATCAAGAAATACACGTAACGTAACGTAACGTAAATTTGTATAAAATATATATACAAAATACACATTAAATTAAGGAAAAATGTATAAAAAAATATATACAAAATACACATAGAATAATGTAAAATCGTATCAAAATAAATGAACAGAATATCAATAAAATAATGTAAATTTCTATGAAAATAAATATGCAAAATACCCATGAAATAACGCATATTTGTATAAAAATATATATACAAAAATACACATAAAATAATTAAATTTGTATTAAAATAAATATACAAAATGCACATACAATAAGGTAAATTTGTATTGAAATAGATAAGCAAAATACACATCAAATAATGTAAATTTGTATTAAAATATATATACGAAAACACATAAAATAGCGTAAATTTCTATGAAAATATATATAAAAAATACACATAAAATGATGTAAATACGTATAAAAATATATATACAAAATACACCTAAAATAAGGTAAATTCGTATCAAATTCAATAAAATAGATTTCAATAAAAGAATGTATATATGTAGGAAAATCAATATACAAAATAATATATAAAAAACCTAAAATTTGTATTAAAATACATACAAAAAACACAAAAATAATTTCAATTTGTATGAAAATAGATATACAAAATCCACATAAAATTAGGTAAATTTGTATTGAAATACATATACAAAATACACATAAAATAATGTAAATTTGTATGAAAATATATAAACAAATAGACATAAAGTAACGTATGTTTGTATAAAATATATATAGAAAATGCACATTAAATAATGTAAATATGTAAAATAAAATATATACAAAATACACATAGAACAATGTAAAATCGTATCAAAATAAATGCAAAATACATATAAAACAATGTAAATTTGTTTCAAAATATTTATACGAATACACATAAAATAACGTAGATTTCTATAAAAATATATATACAAAATACACATAAAATGAAGTAAATACGTATAAGAAAATGCATAAAAAATACACATAAAATAATGTAAATTCGTATCAAAATAAATAAACAAAATACCAATAAAAGAATGTGTATTTGTATAAATATAAATATACAAAATACACATAAAATAACGTAAATTTGTATAAAACTATATAAAAAAATACACAGAAGTAATTAAATTCGTATGAAAATAGATATACAAAATACAGATAAAATAAGCAAAATTTGAATTGAAATGTATATACAAAATACATAAAATAATGTAAATTTGTATCAAAATATTTATACAAATACATATAATAACGTAAATTTGTTTAAAAATATATAAACAAAATACACATTAAGTAATGTAAATACGTATAAAAAATATGTACAAAATACACATATAATCATGTAATTCGTATCAAAATAAATAAACAAAATAGCAATAAAATAATGTAAATTTGTATGAGAAAACATATACAAATACATATAAAATAACGCAAATTTCTATAAAAATATATGTACAAAAATGCACATAAAATAAAGTAAATTTGCATAAAAATATATATATACAAAACACACATTAAATAATGTAAATGCGTACATAAAATAACCTAAATTTGTATAAAACTATATACAAAAATACACTAAAATAATTTAAATTTGTATGAAAAGAAATATACAAAATACACATAAAATTAGGTAAATTTGTATTGAAATACATATACAAAATACACATAAAATAATGTAAATTTGAATGAAAATATATAAACAAATACACTTAAAATAACGTAAATTTGTATAAAATATATATACAAAATACACATTAAATAATGTAAATATGTATAAAAAAATATATACAAAACACAAATAGAATAATGTAAAATCGTATCAAAATAAATACACAGAATATTAATAAAATAATGTAAATTTGTATGAAAATTAAGATGCAAAATACCCATAAAATAACGCATTTTTTATAAAAATATATATACCAAACACTCATAAAATATTTGAATTTGTATTAAAATAAATATACAAAATGCACATACAATACGATAAATTTGTATTGAAAGAGATATGCAAAATACATATAAAACAATATAAATTTGTTTCAAAATATATATACGAATACACATAAAAAAACTTAGATTTCTATAAAAATATATATACAAAATACACATAAAATGAAGTAAACACGTATAAAAAAATGTATACAAAATACACATAAAATAATGTAAATTCGTATCAAAATAAATAAACAAAATACTAATAAAAGAATGTGTATTTGTATAAATATAAATATACAAAATACACATAAAATAACGTAAATTTATATAAAACTATATACAAAAATCCACAAAAGTAATTAAATTTGTATGAAAATAGATATACAAAATACACATAAAATAAGCTAAATTTGAATTGAAATATATATGCAGCATACATAAAATAATGTAAATTTGTATCAAAATATTTATACAAATTTGTCTAGAAATATATAAACAAAATACACATTAAATAATGTAAATACGTAAAAAAAGATATGTACAAAATATACAAATAATCATGTAATTCGTATCAAAATAGATAAACAAAATACCAATAAAATAATGTAAATTTGTATGAGAAAACATATACAAAATACACAAAAAATAACGCAAATTTCAATAACAATATATGTACAAAAATGCACATAAAATAAAGTAAATTTGCATAAAAATAAATATACAAAACACCTATTAAATAATGTAAATGCTTATAAAAATATGTATACAAAATACCTATGAAATAATCTAAATTCGTATCGAATTAAACTAACAAAATACCAATAAAATAATGTAATTTTGGATGAAAATATATATAGAAAATACACATAAAATAACCTAAATACAAATACAAATATACACATAAAAAAATTAAAATTGAATGAAATAAATATACAAAATAAACATAAAATAAGGTAAATTTGTAATGAAATATATGTAAAAATGCACATAAAATAACGTAAATTTGTATGAAAATATATATACAAATACACATAAAATAACATGAATTTGTATAAAATTTGTATCAAATTATATACGAATACACACAATAAAATAAGGTAAATTTTTATGAAAATAGATATACAAAATACACGTAAAATAATGTAAATACGTAGAAAAATATATATAAAAAATACACATAAAATAATGTAAATTCGTATCAAAATAAATAAACAAAATTCCAATAAAAGAATGTATATTTGTAGGAAAATATATATACAAAATACAAATAAAATAACTAAAATTTGTATAAAAATATATACAAAAATACACAAAAATAATTTAAATTTGTTTGAAAATAGATATGCAAAATACACATAAAATTAGGCAAATTTGTATTGAAATACATATACAAAACACACATAAAATAATGTAAATTTGTATGAAAATATATAAACAAATACACTTAAAATAACGTAAATTTGGATAAAATATATATACAAAATATACATTAAATAATTTAAATATGTATAAAAATATATATACAAAATACACATAGAATAATGTAAAATCGTATCAAAATAAATAAACAGAATATCAATCAAATAATGTAAATTTGTATGAGAATAAAGATGCAAAATACCCATATAATAACGCATATTTGTATAAAAATATATATACAAAAATACATATAAAATAATTAAATTTGTATTAAAATAAATATATAAAATGCACATACAATAAAGTAAATTTGTATTGAAATAGATATGCAAAATACACATCAATAATGTAAATTTGTATCAAAAATTATATACGAATACTCATAAAATAGAGTAAATTTCTATGAAAATATACATACAAAATACATATAAAATGATGTAAATAAATATAAAAATATATATACCAAATATACCTCAAATAATGTAAATTCGTATCAAAATAAATAAACAATATTCCGATAAAAGAACGTATATTTGTAGGAAAATAAATACACAAAATACTAATAAAATAACGAAAATTTACATAAAAAGATATACAAAAATACACAAAAATAATTTCAATTTGTATAAAAATAGATATACAAAATACACATATAAATAAATTTGTATGAAATATATATACAAAATACACATTAAATAACGTATATATGAATAAAAAAATATATAGAAAATACACACAGAATAATGTAAAATCGTTTCAAAGTAAATACATAGAATATCAATAAAATAATGTAAATTTGTATGGAAATAAAGATGCAAAATACTCTAAAATAACTCATATTTTTATAAAATTATATATACAAAAATACACATAAAATAATTAATTTTGTATTAAAATAAATATACAAAATGCACATACAATAAGGTAAATTTGTATTGAAATAGATATGCAAAATACACATAAAACAATGTAAATTTGTTTCAAAATATATATACGAATACACATAAAATAACGTAAATTTCTATAAAAATATATATACAAAATACACATAAAATGATGTAAATACGTATAAAAATATATATACAAAATACACATAAAATAATGTAAATTCGTATCAAAATAAATAAACAAAATACCAATAAAAGAATATGTATTTGTATAAATATAAATATACAAAACACACATAAAATAACGTAAATTTATATAAAACTATATACAAAAATACACAAAAATCATTTGAATTTGTTTGAAAATAGATATTCAAACTATACATAAAATTAGGTAAATTTGTATTGAAATACATATACAAAATACACATCAAATAATGTAAATTTGAATGAAAATATATAAACAAATACAATTAAAATAACGTAAATTTGTATGAAATATATATAGAAAATACACATTAAGTAATGTAAATATGTATAAAAAATATGTACAAAATACTCATATAATAATGTAATTCGTATCAAAATAAATAAACAAAATACCAATAAAATAAAGTAAATTTGTATGAGAAAACATATACAAAATACACATAAAATAACGCAAATTTCTATAAAAATATATGTATAAAAATGCACATAAAATAAATTTGCATTAAAATATATATACAAAACACATTACATAATGTAAATGAGTATAAAAATTTAGACGACCCTCTAACGACACCGACAAATGCTCCAGGCCCAGCTGAGGTGGACACTACCAACGACTACAGGAAGAAACTAAGATCATACACATCTGCAAACTGATGCATTTGTACGGAGAACCATCTTCATACCTTAGTGTCCCTTCTCTTCTCTCACATTTTTTTTTTTACCTTATCCATCCACTAACCACTTTCTATTCTCTCACCCAGTTGCGATGCTACTCCCTTGCCTATGTGTCTTGGGAGGTGTTCTCCTGGTCCTCCCCACAAATGCCACGGAGCAGCCCTCATATGAACAACACCTACGTGTGGGGGCAATCGTGGAGCCAGACGGCCCCGTGATGGTGGTGGAGGACGTGGTCGATGTCCGCATTACCCTATGCGATTTTCAAAAGCTGGAGCGACTCCATATACCCCGGTTCCGGCGCCAGATCCAGCAAGCGGAAGCGGTTCTCCAGCAGACATCGGACACAGTTCATAAACTAAACCATCCACTCACGCTGACATATTTCTCTACTCTCATGCTATCTTTCCTAAATATCCAACAATCCTTTGATAGTCTGCTAGAATGGACCCCTTTTTCAACTTACCTTAAAACACCAGTAGCCCACGCCAGGTCCAAGCGTGGTCTCATCGACATTGGTGGGAGATTGTTAAAAGGCCTCATTGGTACAGCTACAGAAGCCGATGTTGCTGAAGTTCACGATCAGTTAGACAAATGGGGTACTATTTTGAATAACCAGGCCATTGTTCTCAGTTCCCAAAACAAAGCTATTGAGACGGTTGTTAGGACTCAAAAAGTTATCATAGACCGCCTCAACAACTTCACATCCCTCATAACCCAGCTTCAGCAGGTCCAACACCAGTACTTATTGACTCACCATTTGGCTTTAATGGCAGCAAACCTCAGAGCTGTCTACCTTGCAATCACTAATTTTAAATTAGCACTGCAGGACACATTTACACTGCTCAGAGACGTGTTAGATGGTGTTGTAACCCCTTCCCTTCTCACCCCTACCGAACTTATGCATGTCATTGATTGGGCCAGAACAGAAAAAGGCTTAACTCCTGTTTTCAGTGAGACCCAGGTTCAATATTATTATCCCTACATGGAGGCAACATTGACTACAGATGGTATCTTGGTGCATATACCCTTTAGGTCGCCAGATATGTTCACTATCTATCACATTCATCCATTCCCTACAGTTGTCAATTCTTCCATCTACCAACTATCTCCATCTCATACCACTCTCTTGGTTTCATCAGATTTCATGCACATTGCTTTTCCAGCTGACTTTCATGATTGCCATATCACCCGATTCCAGATGTACCTTTGCCCTGCTTACCAGTACGTCTTTTTGCCTACCAGCAATTATCCTTGTGAGATGGGTCTAGTTAGAAACTCCCCAATTGAATCTCTGTGTGTTTTCACCCCAGTCAAGGATACCACCATCTTCCACCTTAGAGTGAAACCCTGGCGGTACTTCTATTTCCATCATTCCATTGCTCTTACAGTCACTTGCCCTGGATCCCGACCTAGCAACACCGCTGTCCACGGCTCCTTTGTCATCTTAGAGGCCTGCAGTCTCACATCCCACAACCTGACAACTAAACAATCTAACCATCTATTGCTCAACCAAACCTTTCATACCTACAACCTCAAACCCTTTAACTTGCCGGCACCAACAACTCCCCTACAACTCAAACCCTTACACCCACTAGGAGACACCTTACCCAAACTCATTGCACCAAACATCACCCTACAACCCATTTCATCTCTCACCATATGGCCAGACCTTCGCCCCGACACTGTATACCCCATCCTCGCGTCACTGACTACGGTACTCACGCTCACTGTGATCCTAGCTACCCTACTCATTTGTGTCTTCCACCGCCGCTACGCCTTCCTGCGTCGAGCCATCCTCCAGCGCACCTTACAGCCAGCAACGGCATAGACCATGTTCCCATTGTCCTATATTATCTTTTTCTCATTGAGCATAAATATCTTCATATGCCATTTATCCCTAACCAGAGGACAGGATAATTTCTTTACAATAACCAAATAACATGCAAGTCCTCTGTGATATGTATCTATTTGCCATTTCTATATACACCTATATATCCATATACCACCATTTTTTTTGTTTCCATATTTTAACTTAACTAAACCATGTATGTATAACCATACCATTTACTACATGATCATGATAGTATTTTCTATTATATTTAGTTAATAGCTCATTCTCCCGGGAGTTTAGATATTAGGAATTTTTTTTTGTGCACTTGTCTTTATTTGTTTATACACCATTACTCTAGGTAATGTAACCATGTGCCACTTGTTTAACTTACATTTAACTGCTATTTGTCCCTTATGGGCTTATAATCCTGTAACCCATTCATTATTTTTTTTTCCCTTATACTGTGTACTTCCTTTCTCATCTGCATACTTTCTATACCTCATTTGGCCCGGCCATCCTTGTACATAGAGTTTTACTTTCATCGTGGCGTGGGCGCCACGCTAGCCTGACCGAGCATTGTAAACATGTAAACATTAATCCTAAATATCTATCCGTTTCCACTTCTTCTCCCTCTATCTGTATAAATCCTTTAAGACTAGGCAACCTCATGAACGAACGATGACGCACATAGCTTGTGCGGCTGCCGAGGGCAGTCATCATTTCGTCTCGATAGAGTTCGCATCACACGCTCCGTGTAAGCCACAAAACCAGTAAAAAGACAATTTAAGCAAAGACTTTAACTCCAAACCTGCTAAACTTATATACAAAATACCTATGAAATAATGTAAATACGTATCGAATTAAATTAAGAAAATACCAATAAAATAATGTAATTTTGGATGAAAATATATATAGAAAATACACATAAAATAACCTAAATACAAATACAAATATACACATAAAATAATTTAAAATTGAATGAAATAAATATACAAATAAACATAAAATAAGGTAAATTTGTAATGAAATATATGTAAAAATATACATAAAATAATATAAATTTGTATGAAAATATATATACAAATACACATAAAATAACATAAATTTGTATAAAATTTGTATCAAAATCTATACGAATACACACAATAAAATAACGTAAATTTTTATGAAAATGTATATACAAAATACACAAAAAATAATTTAAATAGGTAGAAAAATATATATACAAAATACACATCAAATAATGTAAATTCGAATCAAATAAAAAAAACAAAATTCCAATAAAAGAATGTATATTTGTAGGAAAATATATCTACAAAATACAAATAAAATAACTAAAATTTGTATAAAAATATATACAAAAATACACAAAAAATACTTTAAATTTGTTTGAAAATATATATGCAAAATACACATAAAATTAGACAAACAGAGGGGAGAGAGAGAGAGAGAGAGAGAGAGAGAGAGAGAGAGAGAGAGAGAGAGAGAGAGAGAGAGAGAGAGAGAGAGAGAGAGAGAGAGAGAGAGAGAGAGAGAGAGAGAGAGAGAGAGAGAGAGAGAGAGAGAGAGAGAGAGAGAGAGAGAGAGAGAGAGAGAGAGAGAGAGAGAGATAAATACATAGAATTACATATAAAAACACACCACACAGACCCCATGGTCCAGACTAGGTGGTCTGTCCTTAAACCTGAGTGATTTTACATTAATCAGATGGCTCAAAACGTTGCTTTTCTACTCTTGTTAATATTAAGTTCAAGGAAGTGACGGTCGAGCTTGTTTTTAAAGGAGTCAATCGTGTTACACTGGACCACTGATGGTGGGAGCTTATTCCATTCTCGCGCTACAACGTTGGTGAAGAGAAATTTGGTGCAGTCTGAATTTACTTGTCTACATTTGAGTTTTGTGCCATTGTTCCTCGTTCGCAAAGTGTCATCGATCATAAACAATTTTGTTCTGTCTACATTCGTGAAACCATTAAGTATTTTAAAACATTCGATCAGTTTTCCTCGGAGGAGACGTTTCTCAAGAGAGAACATGTTAAGGGTGGAAAGCCCTTCTTCGTAGGATTTGTTGCGCAAGGAAGGGATCATTTTTGTTGCTCGACGCTGAACACCTTCTAGTTTAGCAATGTCCTTTGCATGGTGGGGAGACCAAACTGTACCGCATATTCCAAGTGGGTCTGACTAAACTATTGTAGAGCGGAAGTATTACATCTTTATTCTTGAATAAAAAGTTTTTTAATGAAGCCCAACATTCTGTTCGCTTTATGTGCATCGATGCATTGATGTCAGAATTTGAGGTTTGGCGCGATTTTAATCCCCAGGTCCTTAACGCATTGAACGCTTGTGAGTTTAACGCCGCGTATTTCGTAATCGAACTTCTTATTTTTTTGTTCCAACTTGAAGGACCTGGCACTTGTCTACGTTAAGGGCATCTGCCATTTATCCGACCAAGCTGAAATTTTGTGCAAATCCTCTTGGAGGCTTTGCCTGTCTTCGTCAGTGAGAACCGAGTTACCAATCTTTGTGTCATCTGCAAATTTACTAATGCGATTATTGAGTCCAACATCCACGTCGTTGATGTAAATAATGAAGAGCACTGGGCCAAGAACCGAGCCCTGAGGGACGCCACTAGTGACCGGCGCCCACTCTGAGTGAAATCCGTCAATAACAACTCTTTGTTGTCAGTTGCTCAACCAATTCGCGATCCATTGGTTTACTTGACCGTCAAAGCCTTTTTGCTTTTATTTATAAAGTAATTTATGATGTGGGACTTTATCAAACGCTTTCTGGAAATCAAGATAGACTACGTCCACTGATTTGGTTACGTCATAAATTGAGAAGAGATCGTTATAAAAGGTCAGTAGGTTTTACAGGCAGGATCTTTTGTTACGGAAGCCATGTTGTGAATCCCCAATTAATGAGTGGCTTTCGAGGAAACTCACAATTCTGTCTCTAATTATGCTCTCGAGTAGCTTACCTACAATTGAAGTTAGACTAATGGGTCGGTAGTTACCTGGTATTTTTTTGTCTCCTTTCTTAAAAATCGGTGTCACGTTAGCCTTTTTCCAATCCGAAGGAACGATGCCTTGTCTCAATGACATATTGAATACGGTAGTGAGGGAGGAGAGTATCTCGCTCTTTGTTTCTTTAAGCAGTATAGGATATACTTTGTCGGGTCCGGGACTTTTATTTGTTTTAAGTGAATGGAGAGCTTTAAGGACTTCATCGGTTGTTATTTCAAAATTAGCCAATGCATGCTCGAGATTTACAATAGTTCTGGTGTTGGTGGTAGCGAGGAAGACTGTTAGTATTAAACACCGTGGAAAAGTAATTGTTTAAGAGGTTTGCAATGTGTTGGTTGTCAGTCACTAGTGCACCGTCGCTGTTTGTTAAAGGTCCAATACCACTTTTGATCGCCTTTCTGTTGTTTATGTAACTGAAGAAAGATTTCGGATTATTTTTAGAGAGAGAGAGAGAGAGAGAGAGAGAGAGAGAGAGAGAGAGAGAGAGAGAGAGAGAGAGAGAGGAGTATCTGTGTGTGAGAGAGAGAGAGAGAGAGAGATTTTTTACATAGATTTACATAGAAAATCAGACCACACAGACCCCATTATCCAGACTTGGTGGTCTGTCCTTAAACCTAAGTGATTTTACATTAATCATAAGACTCCAAAACGTTGCATTTCTACTCTAGTTGATATTAAGTTGAAGGAAGTGACGGTCGAGCTTATTTTGAAGGAGTCAATCGTGTTACACTGGACCACTGATGGTGGAAGCTTATTCCATTCTCGCACTACAACGTTGGTGAAGAAAAGTGATTAATCGAATTTACTTGTCCATCTGAGGTTTACGCCATTGTTCCTCGTGCGCAGACCGTCATCGATCGTAAACAATGTTGATCTGTCTACATTCGTGAAACCATTAAGTATTTTAAAAACATTCGATCAATTTTCCTCGGAGGCGACGTTTTCAGAGAAAACATGTTAAGGATAAAAGCCTTTCCTTAATAGGATTTGTTACCAAGGAAGGGATTCATTTCGTTGCCGACGAACACCTTCTAATTTAGCAATATCCTTTGCATGGTGGGGGACCAAAGCTGTACCTGCATATTCCAAGTGGGTCTGAGCTAAACTGTTGTAAGAGCGGAGTATTACATCTTTATTCTTGAATACAAAGTTTCTTTTAATGAAGCCCAACATTCTGTTCGCTTTTTGTTGCTGCATCGATGCATTGCTGTGAAATTTGAGGTTTGACGCGATTTTTGACTAAGTGCTGACGCATTGAACGCTTTTGAGTTTAACGCCGCGCATTTCGTAATCGAACTTATTCCTCGTTCCAACTTAAAGGACCTGTAAGTGCGCTTGTCCGTTAAAGGGCATCTCCTCCATCTATCCGACTAAGCTGAAATTTTGTAAATCCTCTTGGAAGCTTTGGCCTGTCTTCGTCAGTGAGAACCGAGTTACCAATCTTTGTGTCGTCTGTAAATTTACTAATGCGGTTATTGAGTCCAACATCCACGTCGTTGATGTAAATAATGAAGAGACACTGGGCCAAGGACTGAGCCCTGAGGACGCCACTGTTGACAGGCGCCACTCTGAGTTAAATCCGTCAATCACTACTGTTGTCTGTTGCTCAAATTCATGATCCATTGGTTTACTTGACCCAATCAGCCTATTTGCTTTAATTTGTAAAAATTATGATGCGGGACTTTATCAAACGCTTTCTGAAATCAAGATAGACTACGTCCAGTGATTTGGTTACGTCATAAACAGTGAAGAGGTCGTTATAAAAGGTTAATAGGTTTGATAGGCAGGATCTTTTGTTTCGGAAGCCATGTTGAGTCCCCAATCAATGAGTGGCTTTCAAGGTAATGTTTGTCTCTAATTATGCCCTCAAGTAGCTTACCAACCGAAGTTAGACTAATGGGCCTGTAATTACCTGGTACTTTTTGTCTCCTTTCTTGAAAAATCGGTGTCATTAGCCTTTTTCCAATCTGAAGGACGATGCCTTGTCGCAAGGACATATTGAATACGGTTGTGAGGAGAGTATTTCGCTCTTCGTTTCTTTCAGCAGAGTTGGATATACTTTGTCCAGGTCAGGACTTTTATTTGTTTTAAGTGAATGGAGAGCTTTGGACTTCATCGGTTGTTATTTCAAAATTAGGCAATACATGCTCGAGATTTACAATAGTACTGGTGTTGGTGGTAGCGAGAGGAGGGACTATTAGTATTAAACACCGAGGAAAAGTAATTGCTTAAGAAGTTTGCAATGTGTTGGCTGTCAGTCACTAGTGCACCGTCGCTGTTTGTTAAAGGTCAATACCACTTTGATCGCCTTTCTGTTGTTTATGTAACTGAAGAAAGATTTCGGGTTATTTTACAGTTGGCTGCAATATTCTTCATATCTACGCTTAGCCTGACCTACTAGTCTTTTACTCGTCGCCTGGCATCATTATAGAGTCTAATGTTCTCAGGCGTGCTTTGTTCTTTCTTTAACCTGTAAAACAATTTTCTCTCATTGACTGATTGTTTAATTTCGCTATTAAACCACAGTGGGCTTTTATTAGTGTGGGTAATTCAGCTTCTCACAAGGGGACGAATGTGTTCTGCTGAGTGAGTAAAAGTGATTTTTAAAACTTAGCCAGGCTTCCTCTACGTTGCCGTCATCTGATAGTTGTATTTCTGTTAGTTTTTGTCGATAGTTCTACGAAGTTAGCTCTTTTAGGAAATTGGGCACGCTGCTACTTTATTTTCAGTCACTGATGAATGAGCTTTAATGTCGACGCGCACTAATTTATGATCGCAAGAACCGAGGTGTTCTCCTACCGTGACACTACTGACAAGGTTATCTTGGTCGTTATAACAAGGTCAGAGTATATTATTTTGTCGAGTTGGCTCAAACCATTTAAGCTTAGATAATTTTCTTCTAGAAATTCGATCATTCTATGTGACTCGCCTTCTGTACCTGACAGTGTCGCCCAGTCGATATGGGGGAGGTTAAAGTCTCTAATATCAGTGAGTCGTTGTTATTAAGTGATGCCTTAAGACGCTGTACATTTCAAGGTCGTCATCAGTGATTGGGAGGTCTGTAGGTGACAGATATATTTAAATTGACTTTTGCAATGTTTACTCCTTGCACACAAATGTTCAACGTTACTGTTTCCCAGTGTTTTTGTCGGTGGGTTGCAAATAACTTTGACATAAAGGGCGACATACCGCCTCTACAGGTTTACGATCTTTGTTGAAGAGTCTGTAGCCATCTATGTTGTATTCAGAACTTAAATCAATATTTGTGGTGTCGATAAATGTTTCGGTTATATGAATTATGTCAAAATTTTCTGTTAAGCAAGACATCTCAGTTCATCAAATTTGTTTCTTAGGCTACGCGCATTAAAACTAAGTTTAAGTTATCTAGAGGCAGTAATACAGGTGGTGGTACTTGCGGGATCACGGTTACAGGTTTGTTGCGATGCAGGCGTCTATTTACACGGGCGGGGTGGAGGACGTGGCGTGACTCGTTTTTGCTCGGATGACACGCACTGCTTCGTTGAGGAGCCTTCCGAGTCTGGCTGCCCCGATGGGAGAAAGGTGCAATCCGTCCCTGTGGAAAAGTTCATTTTGTCCATAGAAATTGTCCCATGCGTTTAGGAACTCCACGTCAAGCTCCCCGCAAAGAGTCTGTATGCGGTTGTTTAGGCTGAAAGGCCTTACTGAAAAGTCGCTCTCCACTTAAGTCCGTGGTAGAACTCCTGAAATCAAAATGTTAGAGATTTAGTGTATACTGCTGGATGAGCCTACGGTACTTCTCCAGGAGTTCCTCAGACCGGGTCGTGGTGACGTCGTTCGTACCTGTGTGGATAACAAACAGTGAATCATTAGTAGCCTGGGGGGAGATCTCCTCAAGAGCAGCAGTTATGTCG
>NW_026111951.1:195000-215000 GCF_024679095.1 Eriocheir sinensis
CTCAAACGTACTTTCAAGCACTGGACAGAGGAAGGCTTTGCCAGTGTGTACAGAACATACAACGCCCCCATCTGGAGTACGCTGTGCACGTGTGAGGTCCACAAGGTAGAGTGAACATCAATAGCGTTATGCCGGACGTGTTACTTGGGTTCCGTGTCGCCGTCAGGAGACTCCGTGGGCGGGAGATATGTAAACACTTTGCACAGCTTCTGTAGCTTAATATTCTTCCTTAGTAGTACACTTCACTCTGACTCTTCACTGACCACTAGCTTACTAGGACTGGGACTCTCTCGCCCTCTTCTCCTATATATACCCAGAACAGTACAGTCTAGAATGTTACAGTATGTTTTAGATCACACAAGAACATGTAGCAAAATATATGCGAGTTGGCAAATATATGACAAACAGGTGAACATGGCGGCGGGCAACAGGATCTGTGTGGGTCATATGTGAATCCGTGCTGCTGGACTTTATTGGTAAGTCTTATTGGTAAGTCTTATTGGTAAGTCTTATTGGTAAGTCTTATTGGTAAGTCTTATTGGTAAGTCTTATTGGTAAGTCTTATTGGTAAGTCTTATTGGTAAGTCTTATTGGTAAGTCTTATTGGTAAGTCTTATTGGTAAGTCTGTGCCTACGTAGGTACGTCTTTCTGGCAGCTCTTGACTTGGCCCTCCTTAAGGTCTCCATGATCAGTCTCGTGACCCTGTCTTGACCTCCCCGTGACCCTGTCTTGACCTCCCCGTGACCCTGTCTTGACCTCCCCGTGACCCTGTCTTGACCTCCCCGTGACCCTGTCTTGACCTCCCCGTGACCCTGTCTTGACCTCCCCGTGACCCTGTCTTGACCTCCCCGTAGCTAATAACACACTTGAACACACCAACTTGTGGCTCCCATGCTGGGGAACACACTTCACTCATGTCATTTCAGTATTCCACGGAGGTGATCGAGGCCGTCAAAACACGTCAATAAATAGGTTCAGTAAATGAAGGCGTCCAGTACAGCACAAGAAGGCGTTAAGGAGGCGAAATAAAACCATGTATTAGGCGGGAGGGAGCGGGCCGGGCAGGGGGCGCGGGCACAAAGGTTTCTGCCCCGAGCAAGCAGTGTTGACAGTGTGGGAAGGGAGATGAATGAGCGGAAAGGATAAAAACAAACAGGAAAAAACACTGATTAGTTAAAGCAAACACCAAAAACCATAATAATGGCGGAGAGAGAGAGAGAGAGAGAGTGCGAGCGGGAGAGCGAGGCAGCACACAGCCCTTCCACCTTAACTAACGTTTACAACTAATTAAAAGGGTGAAAAAAACGAGTAAAACCCCTCGACATAACGACACGTAACATCAACACAAACACCCAAACACGTAATGGCGGCCCCGTCTTGGTCTTCTTCTTCTTCTTCTTCTTTTGACCTGTGCCGCTTTGTATCGCTTCTTAGGTCCTCCTTCTTTCGTTCCGCTTTTCTTCTTTTTCACTTCTACACTTTTCTTTTCAGTATACATCACTTTTTTAAGCACTTCATCCTGAAACTTAGGTTTTCTGTCCTTTTCTTTTCCAGATTTATTTGCCTATGTGCTTTGCTATTTTCCACTAGTACACTTTTCACTCCACTTTTACTGTTCAGATCTTTTTTTCCAAACACATGTCAAGAAAATTTTTGTGTGAGGTATTAATTTCACTGCTTCCTCCTTACTGCCATATAGTCCTAACACGGTACTCCTCCGTCTTCCTCCTCCATTCTGCTATACCACTCCTCTATCCCAATAATTTCCACTACTGAAGCCAATAACTTTGCCTCTCCTCCTCATACCTGTCACAGGCCACTATCAGGTGCTCTATTGTTTCCTTTTCCCTATACACAAGCTACAGTTTGGTCCTGCTCGTCTCTGCTTCTCCCTTTACTTCTAGAGTTCCAGACCTTGCCTTGAACAGCAGCTTACTCCCCAGTCTCCCCGGTACCAGTTTCTCTTTCAGGCTTTGTTTTCTCTTGTACCATTTTAAAGTCGACTTTTCTGCTGCTCCTGCTTGCCATTTTTCCAGGCCATTGGTGGCAATGCATTTCTTGATGTCCTTAACCCTCATTCTGTTCCACTCATTTTCAAGATTTTCTCTCCTCTTCCATCTAGCTATTTCTTTTTTCCATGAGGATGTTGTTCTGTCCTCTGTTATCACCTTTTTTACCCATCTTTCTTCACTTAGTCCTTCGATTTTTTTCATGAATCCCATCTTGCCCTTTATAATTCTCTCCTTAAATGTACTCCATCCCATTTCTCCCCTTAAGGCCTCTACTGCTGTGCATCTAGGAGCACCCAGTCCCCATCTGGCCATGGTGTTCTGCACCTTTTCTAGCTTTGCAAGGTCTCCTTCCCTGTACTCCGTTATTTCCGACCCGTATACAGGCAGTATGGCACCGCTAACCCTTTCCACATACTCCTGCCTACCTCGTATTTATTAACAGTCCTGCTGCCTGTGTTCATGAGCATACCCAACATCCTCCTGGCTTTCCCTTCATTTATTTTCCTTTGTTTCTCTCCTCCTACTCCTTCTTTGCTGACCTCCAATCCCAAGTATGTGTACTTCTCCACTCTTTCTATTACGATGTTCCCCAGGACCCACTGACTGTTAGCATTATTGTTAAATTCTATGGCCTTACATTTCCTAGCGCTGAATCTCATCTTCCATTCCTTCCCATAATCGTTAGTTATTCTCAATAGCTCATCCATGTCTGCCTTGTCTTCTGCCATGAGTACAATGTCATCTGCGTAAGCTAAACACCTAAGTTTTCTGTCTCCTACTCCTATTCCTTTTTCTGATTTTCTGATTTTCACCAGGAGTTCTTCTAAGTAAAAGTTAAACAATGTTGGTGACATCACACATCCTTGTCTTACTCCAACATTGTTCTCCGTCCAGTCCGTGGTGGTGTCTCCCAAAGTGAATTTTACCATATTTTCATTGTACATCTCCTTTATCACCTCTGCCACTTTGCTATCTATTCCAATGTGCTTTAACAATTTCATTAGCTTGCTTCTGTCCACTGTGTCATATGCCTTTTCAATGTCTATAAATATCAGGTACAGCTCTTTTCCTTGCTTCTTATTTCTGTTTATTATTTCTTTAAGAACCAACATTTTCCAGCCCTCCTCTTCCTTCTCTGAATCCACTCTGTTCTTCTCCCCACGCCTTGGATTCCTCTGCCCACATTTTCAGCTTTTCATTCAAGATTTTTCCAAATATCTTTGCCATGATGTTCATGACTGAAATGGGCCTATAATTTTCTATTTCCTCCTTAGGTTTCCCTCCTCCTTTGTGAATCAGTGTTACTCTGCTTCTTTTCCAGTCTTGTGGGATCACACCCTCCTCCAGTATTATTTGGAACATTTCATGCAGGATATGTTTGAGTCTTTCTCCTCCATATTTTATAAATTCACCGAGCACTCCATCCGCTCCGCCTGCTTTTCCATTCTTTATACCTTTTAGTGCTTTTTCCACATCCTTCAGTTCAATCGTAACACCTCCCATTTCTTTTTTGTCACTGTATATTGTTGGATCTCCCGTTTGGTCTTCCTCGGTGTTGGTCTGCACTATGCCCCTCCAGTATCCCTCTATTGCCGTTCTTATCTCTTCATCATTGCTGGTTTCTTTTCCCTCTATCCTCAGCTTCACTTCCTGGTTCGTTTCTCTACCTCTCAGGTTCCTCCGCAGTCTTTTCCATCCCTCTTTCTCTCTTTCTCTTGGAGGCATCTCGTTTAGTTTCTGAGCCTGCTCCTCCTCCCATATTGCTATCTTCTTACTCATCAGTATCTGTGTTTTCTTTTTCTCCTTCTTATAGGTGTCCCATGCCTCTTGCCATTTTTGTCTGTACTGTTCCCCTTGCTTCGTCATCATTTTGCTCAGGTCTCTCTGCTTCCTGTTCTCTTTTTTCCTGGTGCTCCAAGCTTCTTCCACCTCTTTGTCCCACCATCCTTTTAGCCTTGTCTTCCCTTCTTTGAATCTTTTGTTTCCAACATTTTTCTTTGCTTCTTTTAGTATTGTTCTTTTTATTCTTTGTTCCCACTGGGTTATTGTTGCCTCCCCTTTCTCACTGCATCCCTGCATTTGTTCATCCAGTCTCCTGCTATATGTCTCCCAGTCAGCTTCTGATAAATTCCACTTTTCTCTCCATCGGGTCTTTTTTTCTCCCCTTTCTTTCCTCCCTTCACCACAGGTTACCCCTATCAGCACATGGTCTGAGATGTCAATTTCTTCATTTTTCCAGATCAAGCACTTCTTTTTCATCACTTCTTCATTCACTAAAATGTAATCTATGGCTGACTCTGCACCTCTGTCTCTCCATGTAATAGTGTTTTCCAGTTCCCAGTTTTTAATTTTTAATTTTCTATTTTCTGCAAAATCTAGGATCATCATCCCTTAGTTCTTTCATTATTGAGCCCAATGTGTCCGTTTAGATCTCCCATAATCACCCACTTCTCCTTGCCTATTTCCATTCCGATTTCTGTCATTAGATCAAAATAGTTTCTTGTTTTCTTCATAGTTTTCTGGTCCCTCCACTCCCATATACACCACTGTGATCCACCACACTTCTTTCACATCCTTGATTTTTACCGTGATAATATCTCCTTTTCCATGGGTCAGCCTGTTTTCCATTTCTTTGCATAACTGCACTTCTGACATACTCCTGCCTTCTTTCTCCTTCATTATTACTCCCGCGCCGCCACCTTTCTTTTCTCCAACCTTCCTTCCTTTTCCTATGCATGTCCATCCTCCTTCTTCCCATTTGATGCTATTGTGCCAACCTGTCTCTCCTACTCCAACGACATCATACTCCTCTCCTTCCTTCAATACAGTTCTCCATTTTCCTTCATTCCAACCCCTTGTATTAATGAAGCCCAATAGCATCTGTCCTTTCTGTGCTCTCTTGCTCTTGCTCTTGCTGTACAGGGGACCCGTTGGAGAGTCAGGCCTTCGTATCGGCACGCCCTGTAAAAATAAAAACAACACAAGCAGTATCCATTACAAATCTTCCAATTCCCTATTTCTTGCACACCACATCTTTTCCAGAAAACTCTTCATGGCTTCTATAATTCTATCATTTGCTTCATCACTCAGTCCCAGCAGCAGCAGCATCCATTCCCTCTCTGTCCTTGCAATCCTCCCATTCACATCCCAGCCCATCTCACTCAGTGCCACCCTCATCATCTCCGTCCTTTCTCTCCGGTACCTCCCACACACCAGTATCACATGCACGACAGTTTCATCCACACCCCTGTCACACATCTGACACACTTTGCTGCGGGACTCAGACCACCTGTAGTTTCTTGCATTCACATTCATACACTGCGCTCGAGCTTGGAAGAAGATCACCACCCAGGCTTCCATCATACCAGCTGACACACTGCAGGCTTCCTTTTCCCTGTACCACTCCACAGTAGTCTTTCGCTCCATCACATGCTTCCACCTCCTCAGACCGTCACCTTTCACTGCACTGTCTATCTCTTTCTTCCACTTTCTCACATTCCATTCTAGGCCCTCACTATTTCTGTCAGTCACCTTCCATTCAAAGAAACGCCTCCCTTCCTCTCTGCTCACCCACCTGACTCGCATACCACTGTCACCAACCATTCTCATGCAGTTTTTAATCCATTTGCTCTCATGCACACTCCACAAGTAAACCTTCCGTGCCAATCTCGCGTCATCCATTCGTTCCAGTCTGACTTTGTATCTAAGGGTAGCCTCCTAAATCTTTCCCTAAAGGTACTCCACCCCATATCACCTCAATGCTTCCACCGCTGCATACCTTGGTGCATTCAAAGCTAACCTACCGATCCTATTTTGCCCTACTTCCAATTTATCCATTTCAACTCACTCCATGTAATCACCTCCATCCCATACATCACACTCGGCACTGCTACACTCTTCCACACCTCTCTCAGCACATCTTACATGCTCTCATTCTTGCCGCACTTCCCAGACAGCCCACCCATTGATTAACTAGGCTAATCTTCTCATTCTTTGTCCTTTCACATCCGCTCGGACTCATCCATACACCCAGGTACTTGTATGCATCTGTTTGCCCTAGCTCTGTGTCTCCTAGCCTCCAGGTCCTATTTCTCTCATCTTCTGCCCCATTCACAACCATTATCTGACTTTTCTCACTACTATATTTCACTCCAAAATCTCTTCCATACTCATTTACCACATCTAATAGTTCCTGCAGTTCCTCCTTTGACTCCTCATGACTACCACATCATCTGCATATAGAAGCACACTTACCCTGTCTTCTCCCACTTTTACTCCTGCATTCTTTCTCCTCATCCTGGCTGCCAACTCCTCAGTGTACAGACTGAAGAGAGTTGGAGACAGGATGCAGCCCTACTAACACCTCTTTCACTCCTCACCCACTCTGTCTCTAATGCTCCTAACCTATACCTGGCTCTTGTATCCACATACATGCTCCTAATGATTCGCACTATCTTATCACTCAAACCTACTTTCTCCAGTACCTTGCACATCACCTCCCTGTTCACTCTATCATACGCTTTCTCAATATCAAGAAACCCAAGATACAACGGACTTCCATTCTTCCTTTTCCTCTCTATCATCTCATTTACCACATACATATTGTCCTCTGCTCTCCTGTCTGTGCGAAAACCATTCTGCTCCTCACCCAGCACTCTCTCTCTTTCAATCCACTTACACAGCCTTTCATTCAACACAGCACAGAAAATCTTTCCCACCGTATTCGCCAGGGCTATCGGCCTATAATTCTTCAGCTCTTTCTTACTCTTATGTCCTCCCTTGTGTATCAGAGTCACTCTGCATTCGTTCCATTCCCGAGGCACTTTCTCATTCTCCCATACACAGTTGAATAGCTCAGTCATCCTGTCTATCACCACCTCACCTCCATTCTTATACAATTCATACGGGATCTCATCCAGCCCTGCTGCCTTGCAATTCTTCTGCTTCTTCAAACATACCTCGACTTCCTCTCTGCAAATTCTCTCATTCAGCTCACCCGCATCCTTCCTCTCAAGCGTTACACATCCCTCTCTCACCTCAAAAACTTCACCCAACCCTCCAATCTCTTCCCAGAAACCTTTTATACACTCTTTCATTCTATCTGTGTTCCTGATATCCTCACCATTTACTTTCAGGCACTCCACGGTTTCACTATCAGTCACACTCTCACCCCTCAAGAATTTATACCATTCACGCCCACCTTCTAGGCCTTTTTCTTTCAGAGCCTCAATCACACTCCTCTCACACCTGACCTTGGCCTCCCTAATCTTCCATTTAGTGACCCTCTGTTGCCTTACATACTCTGACCATGTATTCTGATATTCATTCTCTGCCTCAACGTTTTCATGTCTCTCTTTCCTCAGTCTCCTACAAACCTTATTCAGCCTCTTTCGCTCCTTCCTAGCATCCCTGATCTCCCCATTCCACCATGGCTTGTACTTTCTCTTCCTTCCATTCGTACTCACATACCCAATCCGTCGAGTTGCGGCTCTCCTTACATTTCCTACAAACTCACTATTGGCTCCATCCACGTCATGCACACTTTCACTTATCCAGTCTAATTCCCTCAGGTCTACCTGGAAGTCTTCCCATCTAACATCCCTCAACCTCCATTTCTTTCTTTCTCTCTTCACTTCACCTTCATTCCTAGCATACAGGTCACATTCCACCACCAGCATATTGTGGTCAGACACCACATCAATCATTCCGTCCTCATCTATCCACATACGAGACACACACTCACGCATTCTCCCATTCACTAACACATAATCAATAGCAGACTCCTGATCCCTCGCACTCCACGTCACACGTCCCTCAGCCATCGTCACATTCAAGTTTTCCAGATTCATTTCATCCACAAACTCATCCAGCATTTCCCCATTCCGGTTCATTCTCTCCCAAGCACACCACATGTGCATTCATATCTCCCATGACCATAACTTTCTCTCCGGCATACTCCCTCATAACTTTCCTCACCACGCCATACTTCCCTCTGTTCTCCCTCACGGCTCTCTCACCTTCCACCGTCATGTACACCACAATCACTATCAACCTTTCAGACTTACCCTTGGCATTGGCACTCCACTTTCACTGCTAGCACATCTTCACTGTCTGCACTCGTCCCTACATTTACTTCTTCTACTCTGAAACCCTTACTTTTCCTGTGGAGTAGGTACCTCCTCCCGTGTATTCTGCTTCTTTCTGCCTTTCCCAATCATACCAAACACTTCCCCATCCACACGCACGTCATCTCTTAACTGAGTCTCAGTCACACCAACTAGATCAAACTTCCACTCATCCAGCTCTTTACTCATGTCATCCAGCTTACCTGTGCCCCATCCTCTCACATTTATACATCCAATGTTCATACAGTTCATACCTTCACTGCCTGGTTGGTGGTTTCTCTTCCTTGCTCTCTAGCGCCTCAAGCATTCACACTGGACGGACCTAGCATTCCTCCTCCCTCAGCCTCCTGCCCATCCTCTCGTGTCCTGACTGGTTCAGGTGGACCCCCATCTACGGTGAAGTCCAGCCCTTCCCGTAGCACACCATCCAAATCTACAAAGCTAACATTCCCTTTCTTACCCTCAGCCACTCCACCTTCAGCTGTAGCAGTGCCTCTTGAGTCTAATGTTCGTCCTCTGCCTCACCCTCTCATACCTCTCCCCTTCTCTGGGGCGCCTCATAACCCCTACCACTGCCACTCTCACATTCTTACCCTCTACTGCCTTCATTGCTTCTACCACCTCTCTTACTGTGTCTTCCGTGCCAACATTCTCCAAATCATTCCCACCACCCTGAATGATCAAGAGGCTGCCTTCCTTAAACTCTTCTGCCTTCTCCTCAACCCTCCTCCTCACTTCTCCAATCCTGGCTTCACTCAAGCTCTCCACCACTCCCCTCGGCCTTACACCCCAACTGACTCTTAACATTCTTCATCATGCTGTCCCCAACGACACGAATGGGGGGCATACTCTTTATCGCCTTCCTCACCTGTGGCCTGTCCTGCTTCTCACACCTTCCACACCCATCCCTACCTCCCCCAACATCCTCGACCTGCACCTCCACTTCCCTGGACTCCACGGTGATCTTGGGGGCAGCAGGCTCACTCGCTGGGGCGGCTTGCACGCTGCTTGTTTGGGCAGCCTTCTCCACCACGTTGGCCTCTGTCTGCACCTCCTTGTCCTCTTTCTTCCGTTTCCATTCCGTCCTGCTTGTGTCGAGGCACACCGTGCACAGGAACACGATCAGGCTATGCTCCAGGATCCGTGAGGCGGTCTTGATGTTAACGCAGGTCAGGTGGGACCACTCCTCACACCTTTCACAACACAATCCATTGTCATTCACATCCTTCCCACACACACCACAGTCGTCCTTGCCCATCTCTTCTTAACTCTTAGGTAAAGTGCTCACCAAAATACTGCACAGACTCTTCCTCTGGTCCTGGCCTGGGTCTGGGCCGCCGCGCAGAGACCGCCGGCACAAAGCAGCCCCCGCCGCCTCCTGCCCGGTGTTTACAGGCTAACAAGGCGGCGGAAAATCAACCAAACGCCTCAAAACAACCAGAGAAATAAAACAAATCAGCGGGTGAGCACAGCAACGCGTACTGGCGGCCCCGTCTTGGTCCTGGCCTGGGTCTGGGGGCCGCCGCGCAGAGACCGCCGGGCCAAAGGCGTCCAGAGTGTGTCCGCCGCCGCCTCCTCGTTCATCATCGTCGCCTTTTCTCCCTTATTATTATTATTATTATTATTATTATTATTATTATTATTATTATTATTATTCCCTTCTCCCTGCGGCGGCGGCGAGGGAGAGAAGGGAGGAGGAGCGCCTGGCCTTCCTCCACACCGGTGAGTGGCGGAGGAAAGGGAGGGAGGGAGAGAGAGGGTGGAAGGGAGAGAGTGGAAGAAAGGGAGGGAGAGTGGAGGAAAGGGAGGGAGAGAGTGGAGGAAAGGGAGGGAGGGAGAGAGTGGAAGAAAGGGAGAGAGAGTGGAGGAGGCAGGGAGGGAAAGAGGGTGGAAGGGAGGAAAGGGAGAGTGGAGGAGAAAAGAGAGGGAAGCAGGGAGAGAGAGAGGGTGGAAGGGAGGAGAGAGCTAGAGGGAGGCAGGGAGAGAGAGAGGGTGGAAGGGAGGAAAGGGAGGCAGGGAGAGAGAGAGAGGGTGGAAGGAGAGGAGGGAGGGAGGGAGGAGTGGAGGAGAAGGGAGAGAGGAGGAGGGAGAGAGAGGTGGAAGGGAAGGAGGAGGGAGGGAGAGAGAGAGGGAGGAAAGGGAGGGAGGGAGAGAGAGAGGGTGGAAGGGAGGAAAGGGAGGGAGGGAGAGAGAGAGGGTGGAAGGGAGAGAGTGGAGGAGGAGAGAGAGAGAGAGAGAGAGAGAGAGAGAGAGAGAGAGAGAGAGCAATATCTGAGGCGCGTAGTCATTCTCCATATTTACCCTAAACCAACACAGTAATTCCCATGTACCTGTGTGCGCTGGCGGCCATATCCCGGAGACCCTAAGGCACATGTTGACGGGACTTTGTGAGAATGTGCGTCCGTAGTCTGCACAGGCCTGGCCTAGATGTCCTCGTCACATCGCTCATGACGGCCGAGAAAATGTCTGAAAGGGGAGCGTCGGCAAAGATGATGTCCTGTTAGTTTACACGCACTCTGCGATATTGTTGAAACTGTAAAGCGCAGAACGATGGGATTGTACGAGTGTGTGCGTCTCCAGTGTGTGCAGGTCTGGCGTAAGTATCGTTGTCGCATCGCTTGTGGCGGCAGAGAAAATGGTAAATGGTTTGGCGTCGGCAAGATTAGTTTTGCGAAAGTGTCGGAAAAATTCAACGTTGAAACTGTTGGGTGCAGGGCCGTGAGATTTTGTGAGTGTGTGCGTCTGTTGTGTGTGCTGGTCTGGCATGAGTATCCTTGTCGTGTGACTTGTGACGGCGGAGAAAAAAAAAAAAGTTGTGTCTCGGCAAGATAGGTTACCGAGAGTCTGAACGCATGTTGTGATATCCTTGAAACTATAGGGTACAGGTCGATGGGACTTTAATGTGTTGTGTGTTTGTACCCAGCGCTGATGTGGTGTAAATATCCTTGTCGAGTGACTTATGACGGCTGAGAAAATTGATAAAAATTGTGTCGGCAAGATAATTTTAGCGAACGCCTCCAAAACATTGATCGTGTTTTGCGATATCATTGAAACTATAGGGTGCCGGTCAATGGGGTTTTATGGGCAGGTGTGTCCATGGTTTGCGCTGGTCTGGCATGAGTATCCTTGTCGCATCGCTTATAACAGCCGAGAAAAATGGAAAAAAATATAAAAAGTGAACAAATTTGGTGTGTGAGAGAGAGAGAGAGAGCACAATGTATAATCTATTGAGTGTACAGTATTTTGCGTTATAGCCAGACAGCTACTCGGTGCTTTACGACAAAGATCTAACCTGCAGTTATATATGTCAAACTATTTGGTGGGAATGGCAAAGGTTACTGGCGCGGCGGTGGAGTTCAGGACCGTGACATTGACCCAGTGGTGGTGGTGGTGGTGGTGGCTGTGGGGGTCATGTTTCTTGAAGGCCACTCCCTCTAAGCATGAAAAATGAGAAAAAATAATCACTCACGCAAACCATTTCATAATTCATATCAACGCATTTGTCATCAGTTTATGCATCATCTATTTTTGGGTTTATATCAGGGCAAAAATTTGGCCTGTTGCTGGTGTCGGGTTACTGGTGACCACTGGTTTGACATTCCCCAGACCTGTCTATATAATTCAAAATGCTGTGACTCATGTGTTGCTTCCTTAATAATGATAAGTGGGATATTAGTTAACGCGGTAGCAGCGACGGGCCAAATTTGTGGCTTTACCGTGTAGCAGTGACGAGCCAGATTTGTGGCTTTACCGTGTAGCAGCGACGGGCCAAATTTGTGGCTTTACCGTGTAGCAGCGACGGGCCAGATTTGTGGCTTTACCGTGTAGCAGCGACGTGCTAGATTTGTGGCTTTACCGTGTAGCAGCGACGTGCTAGATTTGTGGCTTTACCGTGTAGCAGCGACGGGCCAGATTTGTGGCTTTACCGTGTAGCAGCGACGGGCCAGATTTGTGGCTTTACCGTGTAGCAGTGACGGGCTAGATTTGTGGCTTTACCGTGTAGCAGTGACGGGCCAGATTTGTGGCTTTACCGTGTAGCAGTGACGGGCCAGATTTGTGGCTTTACCGTGTAGCAGCGACGGGCCAGATTTGTGGCTTTACCGTGTAGCAGCGACGGGCCAGATTTGTGGCTTTACCGTGTAGCAGCGACGGGCCAGATTTGTGGCTTTACCGTGTAGCAGTGACGGGCCAGATTTGTGGCTTTACCGTGTAGCAGCGACGGGCCAGATTTGTGGCTTTACCGTGTAGCAGCGACGGGCCAGATTTGTGCCATGATATAAACCCCCCAAAATAGATGATACATAAGCTGATCACAAATGCTTTGATATATATTATGAAATGGTTTGTGTGAGTGATGATTTTTTCTCATTTTTCTGGCTTAGAGGGACCATTAAGAAACATGGTCCCCGACGCTACCACCACCACCGGGCTAAAAAAGCTTCTTCATAAGGTAGGTCTCTGTCTTCCCTCCCCCCCCCCCCTCTCTCTCTCTCTCTCTCTCTCTGCTACTAGTTCTACTTTTAATATATTTTTTTATTCAACAGGTTAGAAAAGAAGAACAACATGTTATAACCACCACCATCACCACCAACACCACCATCACCACCAACACCACCATCACCACTATGGCAACCACCACCCCCACCACATGGCTGCCACCAACACCACCACTACCAGTACAGCAACCACCACCACCACCACCACCACCACTCAGCCCACCGTCATAGAGAGTGGGCGGCCTCACCCTTTCCTGCCCTCGTATTTGCTGGACAGTGTGGTGAGTGGCTCTGTCCTGCCTCACACACCTTGCCTCACACCTGCTGACATTTTTAAAGACTGTGGCCGCCCAAGAGGGTTTAGGAGGATGTAAATTAACAGGGAAGGAGTGGAAGAGCTCATCTCAATGCCCTAAGAATCCCAACACTCCAGCTCGACTCCAAAGTCCACAAAATTACCTACGAAAATAGACAAAGAATTCAAGCCTGTCAAAAAAGTCTGTTAACCCTTAAAGCGGTGGCTTGCTTGTTTTGCCGTGCCTGTCCTCCCACGCGGCATACTCAGGCAAAAACTTACCTCACTTCAACCTTTCATATCTTCACTCCTATGTATTTCACGTGACTCACTGAAGCACCATTGTAAAGTACATACCCTTAACTGCCCTTTTATGTTAAGTTGAAGACCATATAGCCTTTGCTAGAGTGAGTACGGAAAATTGAATTAGGATCACTGAAAACACATTATTATAGACAGTTCTCCACCCCCAGTGGACTTCCCTTCTATGACTAAGACTTGCATACAGTTTATGTGAAACACACCCCAAAAAACTTAACTTCCGGGTCTTCCTGATGCCTGTGGTGGGTGCTGAGGTCAAAGGGCCCATCTCGTGGATGAAATTCACTGTAAGGTGAGAAGAGGTGGCTGTCTAGCGGACATCTTCTCAAAGCTAGCACAAGGCGTACACTGACCAATGATTAGTCAAGGCAGCATGGCTGGGTATTGTTGGAAAGAAAACCACATGCTTACCCTGCTTCACCACAAACAAGTTAAATTGACGGCGCACTAAGTCAAAAAATGCCTTGTCCACTCTTATCCACACCCTCGGCACCAGCTGTGACCCACTATTGTCCACACCCTTGGTGTGAGCCCAGGCACCAGCTGTGACCCACTATTGTCCACACCCTTGGTGTGAGCCCAGGCACCAGCTGTGACCCACTATTGTCCACACCCTCGCTGAAAGGGTTAAGGATTTTGGCTGTCCGAGAGGGTTCAGGAGGATGGAGATCAACAAACTCCTCAAAACTACCACCAAAAATATGCAAAAAATTAAAGCCTGTCAGAAAGTTGCGTGTGACAAGAACTAACATTTTTGGCGGCTGTGGAACACTGGGAGGGTGTAGGGTTATGATAGTCACTACTACTACTACTACTACTACTACCATAGCTGGGCACGATAACAGAAAACCTTATTCCCGATAACCGATAACTGATAATGGAAAACCTTATCGGTGATAACCGATATTCATTAACTGGAGACACAAATATAAGCGATAACCGATACCCGATACCCGATATAAATCCACAATTCCGATACTAGCTAGCGATAAGTCCGATAGGTGAAAATGATACTATATTGATATTTCAAATAAAAAATCATAGATGAACTCAAATTTTCATTATCTGTATTTTAGAAAACTTACAAAACCTGAAAACCACACGTTGACACGTACCTATGGACGGTAATGCTAGAAACGCCTGAACTGGTGTTGTGTTATTTGGCGTCCCCACCGTCAAAAGCTGGTGCTTTTGTTTGCAAACACTGGTCTCTCATGAACTGTGCATGCTCCGACCAGCAAGCGTACACCTGTACAGTCTCACAAAGCTTTTTAACCGTAACTAAGAGTTGCTGGAAGGCTGAATCAGACATACAGTACCACTACCACCATCCCCGCTGTTTCTAGAATGACACTCTGTACGAGTTGTATGTAGCTATTTATATGTACAGAGTGTCGTTCTAAAACAGCGAGATAATGGTACTGTTTGTCTGACTCAGCCTTCCAGCAACTCTCAATGTGTTAAAAAGCTTTTTGAGATTGTAGAGGGCTACGCTTACTGGTCTGAACATGCGCAGTTCACGAGAGACCAGTGTTTGTAAACAGAAGTGCCAGCTTATGATGATGGGACACCAAATAACACAACACCGGGTGCCTTCAATACCATGGCATACTCACAAACGAATATGGAATATCAAATTTGAGGCAGTGAATAATAATTTTGGGGGCAAAGTTAAATAATTTTTCTCTTTGATATATTGATTTTTGAGTCTAACATAAAAAATAACCTAGTGTTTTAATGTTGATGATCTAAGTATGAATGTTTTTTTTCTTTTCTGAGAGGTGGAAAAAAGTAGCGATTATCGCTGGTTTGGTTACAAAAGTAATGAAGATACCGATATATATTTAAATAAGTAGCGGATGGCCGATAACCCGATTTTGTTATCAGCGATAAAGTATTGCGATAACGCCCAGCTATGACTACTACTACTACTACTACCACCACTACTACTACCACCACCTCTACTACTACTACTACTACTACTGCAGGAGGATGGCTTGGGCAGCAGTGGCAGCAGTGAGGTGGCGGCCGGCGGAGGGGGAGAGAGACAGGCGGAGAAGAACGTCAAGGTCCATTTCAATTCTTCCTTCAGCGTTGTCAAGTACAGGGACATCAAGGTGTGTGTGTGTGTGTGTGTGTGTGTGTTTACCTAGTTGTTAAATACAGGAAAAGAGCAGTACTAGGCTCGTGCTGTCCCGTCTCCATAACGCTTATTATCCAGTTTGGCTTTAAGTTCATGAATCATTTCTGCACACACAGCCTCCTCGTCAAGTCCGTTCCATGTTGTTGTGCTTCTGTATGGAAAACTGTATTTCTTGATGTCTCTCCTACAGTTGTTCTTCAATTTCTTACCATTGCCTCTTGTCACACTTCTGTCACGCACCACTAGGTCTTCCCTGTCCAATTTCTCCACTCCCTCTTGTGTCCTGTACAATGCTATTAGGTCCCCTCTCTCTCTCCTTCTCTCCAGTGCTGTTAGTCCCAATGTCTCCAGTCTTTCTTCATAAGTACATTCTCTCATAGTTTCTGGTAATTTAGTCGCTGTTCTTTGTATTCTTTCCAACTTTCTAATTTCTTTCTTCAATCTAGGTGACCACACTAATGCTGCATATTCCAGTCTTGGATGTATCATCGACGTTATTAGTTTCCTCACCATTTCTTCATCTAAATGTGTAAATGCTGCTTTTATGTTTCTAAGAAGACTGTATGTTTCCCCAGTTATCCAGTCTATATGTTTTCCAAGGGATAACCAGTCTGTTATGGTCACTCCCAGATCTTTTTCCTAATTTTTTTTTCAATGATTCTTTCCCTGATATTCGTCTACTGCTCTTACCAAACTCCATCACGCTACACTTCTCTGTATTGAATGTCATTTCCCATTTGCGTGACCATTCGCTCATTCTATCGAGATCTTGGCTCAGGGCTACACAGTCTTCTTCATCAGCCACCCTCCTCATTATTTCAGCATCATCAGCAAACACATTCCTCTAGCGTGTCACCCCTTCTGTCGTGTCATTAATATAAGCTACAAACATAATCGGAGCCAGCACCGATCCTTGGGGGACTCCACCAGTCACTTCCATCCAGCTTGATTTATTTTTCCTAATTACTGTTTTCATTTCTCTCTTCGTCAAAAAGTCCATAATCCAATCCAATATTGAACCACCCAGACCTCCAACATGATTAAGTTTCCATATTAATCGCTTGTGTGGTACTCTATCAAACGCCTTCTTTAAGTCCAGATACACACAGTCTGCCCAACCGTCCCTTTCCTGCACTATATCAATTACTCCTGAATAGAAGCTGATCAGATTAGTTACACAAGACTCCCCTCCTCTGAATCTGAATTGGCTATTTGTTAGTATACTGTTTTCTTCTAAATACTCCACCCATCTGTTTTTTTTAATAATTTTCTCACACATCTTTGCTGCTACACTTGTTAATGACACTGGCCTACAGTTCAACGGGTCCTCCTTACTTCCTCCTTTATGTACTGGGACGATGTTAGCCCTCTTCCAGTCTCTCGGTACCTTCCCTTGTGCTAGCGAGACATTAATCAAGTTGCTCAACTTTTCAGCTATTTGCTGGTTACACTTTTAGCACCCAATTTGATATACCATCCGGTCCTGCTGATTTCCTCGCATCCAATTCTTCCAATAATTTCCTAACTTCATCTGCTGATGTTTGTATTCTCTCCAGACCCACCCACTCTATTCCCCGGCACTGCATCTACACCTTCAAACTCATTCTTCCTTGTGAACACTGTTTGGAAACAGTTATTCATCACTTCTACTATTTCACTTATACTATCAAAAGTTTCACCATTAACTTTAACTTTCTGAATCTCATCTCTATTTTTCAACTTTCCATTTATGAACTTATAAAACAGTTTTGGCTGGTCTTTGCACTTATCTACAATATTTTCTCAAAATTCCTGACACCTCCTGCAGACCTCTAACAGACACTGGGGCACCAGACTGACAACTAACCTGAGACTCACCAACCTGGGACGGTGGTACCGACGCTCCCCTGCCCAGCACCGGCAGATCCACTCCCCCAGCCACCCCTGGACACAGCCATCACTCCCCCAGCCACCCCTGGACACAGCCATCACTCCCCCAGCCACCCCTGGACACAGCCATCACTCCCCCAGCCACCCCTGGACACAGCCATCACTCCCCAGCCACCCCTGGACACAGCCATCACTCCCCAGCCACCCCTGGACACAGCCATCACTCCCCAGCCACCCCTGGACACAGCCATCACTCCCCAGCCACCCCTGGACACAGCCATCACCCCCCAGCCCCCCCTGGACACAGCCATCACTCCCCCAGCCACTCCTGGACACAGCCATCACTCCCCCAGCCACCCCTGGACACAGCCATCACTCCCCCAGCCACCCCTGGACACAGCCATCACTCCCCCAGCCACCCCTGGACACAGCCATCACTCCCCCAGCCACCCCTGGACACAGCCACCATTCCTCCAGCCACACCTGGACACAGCCATCACTCCCCCAGCCATCACTCCCCCAGCCACCCCAGGACACAGCCATCACTCCCCCAGCCACCCCTGGACACAGCCATCACTCCCCAGCCCCTGGACACAGCCATCACTCCCCAGCCACCCCTGGACACAGCCATCACTCCCCAGCCACCCCTGGACACAGCCATCACTCCCCCAGCCACCCCCTGGACACAGCCATCACTCCCCCCGCCACCCCTGGACACAGCCATCACTCCCCCAGCCACCCCTGGACACAGCCATCACTCCTCCAGCCACCCCTGGACACAGCCATCACTCCCCAGCCACCCCTGGACACAGCCATCACTCCCCAGCCACCCCTGGACACAGCCATCCTCCCCAGCCACCCCTGGACACATCACGCCCCCAGCCACGCCTGGACTCAGCCATCACTCCCCCAGCCACCCCTGGACACAGCCATCACTCCCCCAGCCACCCCTGGACACAGCCATCACTCCCCCAGCCACCCCTGGACACAGCCATCACTCCCCCAGCCACCCCTGGACACAGCCATCACTCCCCCAGCCACCCCCTGGACACAGCCATCACTCCCCCAGCCACCCCTGGACACAGCCATCACTCGCCTGAGTGTTGGACACACACACGCCTCAATGCCCACCTGCACAGACTGAACATAGTCCAGGACCCACACTGCCCATGGTGCCCCACCCAGCAGAACACTTACTGCTTCACTGCCCAAGATTCCACTCCCTCCACACCAACCTCAAGGCATCCCTAACCAGACTCTACATCCACAGGCCAGCTCTAGAGGATCTGCTGGGCAGCGACACCCTCAGCCCTCCAGTGTACACAGACCTTCCTACAGAAGTCTGGACAGCTTGACAGAATCTAGCCCCCACCCGGGGACCCATCTTCACTACAACCACAGCAGCAAGCAACCTGTGCTGGCGTGGTCCCATGGCCTAACCAGCCCCCTAAAACACTCAAGAAGAAGTGTGTGTTTTGAGAGATGGCTCACAAATTCCAGGCTCAGAGTCCAACTTTTCCTCATTGGTGTGTGTGTGTGTGTGTGTGTGTGTGTGTGTGTGTGTGTATTTACCTAGTTGTAGTTTTACAGGGCCTGGGCTTTACGGTCGTGTGGTCCCGTCTCCGTATCTGCATTTATCCGACTTTTCTTTAAAGCTTTGCACACTCCTCACCAATACTACATCCTCACTTAGTCTGTTCCAAACCTCTATATATCTTTGCGGGAAGCTATATTTCTTTATGTCTCTCAAGCATCTTCCCTTCCTCAATTTTTTACTCTGTCCGCTTGTGTTCCTGGTGGTAATTCCTTCTTTTAGTAGTAACTCTACGTTGTCTACTTCTTCCATTTTGCTCAGTAATTTATAGATTTGTATTAGGTCTCCCCTTTCTCTTCTTCATTCCTGACGGGGGCTTCGCCCTCCTCGCCCCCCTTCCAGTACGGCAGTGTGCTGTATGGACACAAAGAGTGTTCTTTGCTGTCAGACGGCTGACGTTCTGGAACAATACCGAGGGGGCTTCTCCCCCTCGACCCCTTTCTATTTTCCGGAAGTCACTTGTCACTGCCCTGCATTCAGGGACTAAGAAGAATCCATGCTGTAAGCACTGACTTGGCCAGAGGAGGCTGTGGACCCCTCCTGAACACTGTCCCATGCATGTGCCAACAAAATCCTGTTGACCAATCTTTGATATTCTTAGAGCCAGCTCACACAATGTCCACACTTCTCCGTGCACATAGCCCATTTCTTTCACACTGTCCCTCAAATTCATGTGTGTGTGTGTGTGTGTGTGTGTGTGTGTGTGTGTGTGCGTTTCTCTCCATTTGTGTTGTATGTACGTACATGAAATTCAGTGTGTACGTGGGGCGCACACACACACACACACACACACACACACCATATCCCGTTGTGTCATCTTTAACATTTCCAGAGCTAGCTTACTAAAGGTCCAAACTTTTTATGCATCCCTTGTATTTATTTCCGTCTCTCCCTCAACTTCATGTGTGTTAGTTTGTGTTTTTCTCCGTTTGTTTTCCATGTGCGTAACTAGAATTTTGTGTGTACGTACATGCGTAAGCTGTTCACGCACACTCCCACAAAATCCTGTTGAGCTATCTTTAACATTTTTAGAGCTAGCTCACAAAATGTTCAAACTTTTTCAGGTCTGCGGGCCGTGGGAGTCACGTGTCACCCTCCCGAGCTGCCGGTCTTGGTGGTGCCCAGGCTGGAACACTCCCCGCCC
>NW_026111951.1:220000-265000 GCF_024679095.1 Eriocheir sinensis
AGTTTGACGCGATTTTGACCCACAAGTCCTTGACGCATTGAACGCTTTTGAGTTTAACGCCGCGCATTTTGTATTCGAACTTCTTATTCCTCGTTCCAACTTGAAGGACCTGGCACTTGTCTACGTTAAAGGGCATCTCCCATCTATCCGACCAAGCTGAAATTTTGTGCAAATCCTCTTGGAGGCTTTGCCTGTCTTTGTCAGTCAGAACCGAGTTACCAATCTTTGTGTCGTCTGCAAATTTACTAATGCGGTTATTGAGTCCAACATCCACGTCGTTGATGTAAATAATGAAGAGCACTGGGCCAAGAACCGAGCCCTGAGGGACGCCACTAGTGACAGGCGCCCACTCTGAGTTAAATCCGTCAATCACTACTCTTTGTTGTCTGTTGCTCAACCAATTCGCGATCCATTGGTTTACTTGACCGTCAATACCTATTTGCTTTAATTTGTAAAGTAATTTATGATGCGGGACTTTATCAAACGCTTTCTGGAAATCAAGATAGACTACGTCCAGTGATTTGGTTACGTCATAAACAGTGAAGAGGTCGTTATAAAAGGTTAATAGGTTTGATAGGCAGGATCTTTTGTTTCGGAAGCCATGTTGTGAGTCCCCAATCAATGAGTGGCTTTCAAGGTAACTCACAATTTTGTCTCTAATTATGCCCTCAAGTAGCTTACCTACAACCGAAGTTAGACTAATGGGCCTGTAATTACCTGGTACTTTTTTGTCTCCTTTCTTAAAAATCGGTGTCACGTTAGTCTTTTTCCAATCTGAAGGGACAATGCCTTGTCGCAAGGACATATTGAATACGGTTGTGAGGGAGGAGAGGATTTCGCTCTTTGTTTCTTTCAGCAGAGTTGGATATACTTTGTCATGTCGAGGACTTTTATTTGTTTTAAGTGATTTGAGGGCTTTAAGGACTTCATCGGGTTTTATTTCAAAGTTAGACAATGCATGCTCGGGATTTACATTAGTACTGGTGTTGGTGGTGGTGGTGGGAGGACTGTTATTATTAAACACCGAGGAAAAGTAATTGTTTAATAGGTTTGCAACGTGTTGGCTGTCAGTCACTAGTGCACCGTCGCTGTTTGTTAAGGGTCCAATTCCACTTTTGATCGCCTTTCTGTTGTTTATGTAACTGAAGAAGGATTTCGGATTATTTTTACAGTTGGCTGCAATACCTTCTTCATATCTACGCTTAGCCTGACGCACTAATCTGTTTACTCGTCACCTTGCATCATTGTAAAGTCTAATGTTTTCGGGCGTGCTTTGCTCTTTCTTTAACCTGTAAGACAATTTTCTCTCCTTGACTGAGTGTTTAATTTCGCTATTAAACCAGAGAGAGAGAGAGAGAGAGAGAGAGAGAGAGAGAGAGAGAGAGAGAGAGAGAGAGAGAGAGAGAGAGAGAGATGCTCAGACAATATACATAAGTTATAATTTCTAGTAGACACACACACATAGTATCACATTCATATTATCAATATTTCACATAAGCATAGAGTATAAAATATTACTGTAATTACCTTGTAAAAGTAGAGAGCGTTGATAAATCTTGTATAGATGGAGGACTCAGCAACTGATTATGTTCATATAAACTTTACATTATGATATTTACAATATTTACAGGTGTTTTACTCATCTAGAATGACAGAAGGGTGTGGTGTGCTTGGAAACAGTCGCCGAGGCACAGTCCAACATTGCATTCCTTGCTCGTGGTTGTGACGCGTTTCCTTTTTCTCTCTCTCATTGTGGTGTCTTTGCACACTACGCACTCTCTCTGCCCCTTTCGCCCAGCTCTTCTCGGTGGAGGGGGTACATGGATTGGAATATGGAGCGCAAATGCCTCTGCAAACTTCAGGCGACTGATGTTCCTCCTTGCCTCATCACTCCGCCGACCAGGGCGTGACTCAATGGAGCGAGGTTTCCCGAATCTTTCAAGGAGTTGTGTTACAACTAGCTTACTAAAAGCACGAAGGGAAGATTTTTCTCCTGTTTTTACCGTGTACATGTTGTAAGCATTTAGCATGCACATGTCAGTCAGATGGAAGGCCAATTTCCTGGTCCAGTTCTTTGTTTTCCTAAGGCAGTCTACAGATGTTATCTGCATGTCACTCTTGTCGATAAGTCTCGTATTCTCGTTATAGTCATTCACAACATCCGGCTTCCTAATTTTCTCGCTCATTTTCCATGATGTTTTTCCGGTATCTCACCTCTGTGAATGGTTGACAGGAGATGGACTTCCTTCTTGTCGTGCCACCGAATGACGAGAATTCCATCACATTTGTGTTTCTGAACGTCGCCTCTTTTGCTTGGGTGAAAGTGTGGCATGTTTTTTCTGTTCTCTTTCACAGTTCCCGCTGCACCAGTGCCGTGATCTATCAAGAACTTAGCAAGTGCAGGACTTGTGTAGCAGTTGTCGGTATATAACATATGTCCTTTTCCTAGGTATTTCTCCATGAGAAGCTTGACAACTGCACCTGACACGCCGAGAGGATCACCTTTGGGAATGTCTATGTCACTTGTGGAATATATGCACACGTCTAATGCAATTCCAGTTTCACAATCACACAGGATGAACATTTTTATACCAAACCGGTGACGCTTAGATGGAATATATTGCTTGAAATGCAACCTTCCTTTGAAAAGCATCAATGATTCATCAATCACCAGCTTTTGGAAGATTGAAGAAGACCTTGAACTTCTGTAGAATGTTGTTCATCAATGGTGGAATTTTCCACAAAGGATCAGCTTCATTCCGGTGTGCATGATCAGCAAAATGAATGTTTTTCAGTATGCTTGGATACCTGCCCCTGGTGAAGTAGGTTGGGAATACAGGCATGAAAAGGACATCCCTCAGCCAGTAGTCATCAAGCACACTTTTTCTGGAGTGAGGCATAAGAAGTGTAATTGCTATGAAAGTCAGAAGTTCTTCTCTTGTTACATCTTTCCAGGCTTTTCTCTCTTCTTCTGTTTTGTCTTCTATAGTTTGGTGGAAATACCTGTTTGTTTCCCGCACAATGAGATCAACCAAATCATTGTCAAAATAGGCCAAGAAATAATCACACTCTGCAGGTGTCTCTGGCAGCTTGAACGCATCTGTTATGCCAACAGGTGAGCCTTGAAATGCCAATGGAAGTGGCACGAAATCACTCCCTTCACTCCACATAAAAGAATGTTCATCGGAAGTGGATGTACGCGCCCGCTTCCTTCCTCCAGGCAAACTTCTTCCTCGAGGCAAACTTCTTCCTCGAGGCAAACTTCTTCCTCCAGGCAAACTTCTTCCTCCAGGCAAACTTCTTCCTCGAGGCAAACTTCTTCCTCGAGGCAAACTTCTTCCTCGAGGCAAACTTCTTCCTCCAGGCAAACTTCTTCCTCGAGGCAAACTTCTTCCTCAAGGCAAACTTCTTCCTCGAGGCAAACTTCTTCCTCGATGCACACTACTTCCAAGAGGCAAACTACTTCCTCGAGGCAAACTTCTTCCTCGAGGCAAACTTCTTCCTCGAGGCAAACTTCTTCCTCGAGGCAAACTTCTTCCTCGAGGCAAACTTCAGATCGGAAGATCGGACGATCGGATGTGCCCAGCTCTGATATATATATATATTATGTATATATATATATATATATATATATATATATATATATATATATATATATATATATATATATATATATATATATATATATATATATATATATATATATATATATATCAGATCTGTTACCGCGTGGAAGTGGTAACGGATCCTGGCGACACTTATACATATATATACTTATAATACTTAACACTACTTTTCGTCCCTAATTTCTATCTTCCCGTACTTAATCAAATACTGGCATTACAACCTAACCTGACCTGACCTCCATAACGGGCGAGCCCTTATATGCTTTGTCAGTATGGACACTCACAAACACTTGGCTGTTTTCCATGACATTCACGTACCCTGGATTGATGCAGAAGATTTTCTTGCGGTGCAAATACTTTTTAAGGAAACTCAAGAAAGAAATGTGGCTGAGCAAGTAAAAAGGGAAAGGAAAAAGAAATATAGAGAATGCAAAATGAAACTAAAACAAGCAATAAAAGAAAGCAAGAAGAGAGTTGATGAAGACTTTGGAAAAAGACTAAGTGAAAAATATGGACAAGATGCCCTGTCTCAGGGCTTCCTTGGCATGGCCCACATGTCTCCTTATTGCCTGGAGGTGGCAGTGGTCGTCTTTCAAGGACTTTATCCGTCATTCTATTCTTCCGCCCTATGCGGTAATTTACGCCGATAATTAATTTACATTTCTTCTTTTCCAAAGCTTCCTGAGGAGTGTTTCTGGTCTCTTAGTCACCTAATGGATGCAGCCTTCTTATCCCTGTAGCCCCACAAGGCCGCAGCTCAGGCAGGGCCCGATGATAACTATTTGGCGTCCTCATCACCTCTCTCTATCTATCGGGAACAAAGTACGACACGTCCCCTCGCATTCACTCTGACGCACTAAATGTCAAAGGAAACGCAGCAAATAATAGTGGACTAAAATATACCGGATTTTTTTATTTCTTTATTTTTCTATCTATATTCAGTGACATTTAAACGTCCAGCCAAGCACAAGACGACTTTAAGGGCCATTTCAACTTTACAAGGAGTTTTCCTGTCATAAATATTAGTGTTTCCTGAAAATACAGATCCGGCCTATACTGACACAATGCAAAAACAAACGCTGATTTCTTTTTTTGCAAAATGCCGCGACAAACTTGAAGCAGAGCATGTGGGCAAGCCTTGCATCACTGCCGCTGTTAAGAACTCACTTGAACACCGCAGCAAACTTCAAAAGATTTATGCCAAGTGCCCGGCCCTTACATATGAACATGTTTTTAAATCAAATAGAAAAAAATAACAATGATAATAAGAACTGCCAAAGCCAATTAGTACAAAGGCACATTAACAAGCCGGGGCCTCCAAAAGGCCTGGTCCACTATGAACAGTCTACTCGGTAAAAAGCGAGCCAAACTTCCTTCGTCTTACATTCAATGGTGATACGGGAACAGATTCTCATAATGTAGCGAACGCTTTTGATAACTATTTCGGCATTATCGGCAACACGCCAGCTGCCAGCGTCCCGGAGACCCAAGCACCTTTTGCCACACACACGCCTCAAAGAACCGCTTCCATTTTCTCTCTACTGGACGTGAAGTCAAGCTAAAAAAATAAGGTGTCAGTGTCCCCCATCGTTCTCTCCCTGGCAAATGTTGTTATACTTTTGTCATTTATAGGAAAACTACAAGAGGTAGAATAACACACAAAGCAGTGATGGAAAGTAGAAAGACCGAGCTATTTTTTGGCGTAAAGGAACTAAAAAACATTAGCGGAAAGTGGAGAAGAATTGATGTCAGAAATAAGACTACTGCCATTACTTTCAGCGAGGTCCAGGATCGCGTCATGCTAGCCGCCAGACACGTGGTGAGGGACGTCTCCTGCAAGAACTGCGGCGCCAAGCTTGGGTGGATCTACGAGTTTGCTACAGAGGAGAACCAGCGGTAAGCAGTGGTAGTGGTAGTAGTAGTAGTAGTAGTCCCAGCAAACATTGAATGTACGGACCAATGTTGGCCAGTATCGGCATTCCGATTTTTACTATATCGGACCGATTACGTAAAATCTGGCAGCCGGTACAGGCCCGATCTAGGTCCGTTATCCGTTTGCACCGCGGTAAGTATCGGCCCAATGATGGTCCAGCGCCGGGCCGAAGCCGGCAGCCATAATCATGACATTATACCCGGCGCTGCCGATATCGGACCACTGCCGTGCCAGAATATATTTTGCCTCGTTTTCCGATATCGGGCCAATACCGAATCTTATTTGCTTGCCAGCATTGCCCCTGTATATCTGCAGTAATATATATATATATATATATATATATATATATATATATATATATATATATATATATATATATATATATATATATATATATATATATATATATATATATATATATATATATATATATATATATATATATATATATATATATATATATATATATATATATATATATATATATATATATATATATATATATATATATATATATATATATATATATATATATATATATATATATATATATATATATATATATATATATATATATATATATATATATATATATATATATATATATATATATATATATATATATATAAACTGGATGAATATAGATATGGAGACAGGACTTATAAGCTTTGCTCAAACCCTGTACAATACAACTAGGTAAATACACCAAAGATTAAAAGCAACATATTCAAACTTGAGTTTTATTAGAAATACTTACAAAATATAGCAAAATCAATTACAGCCTCTTAACTTTCAATTTAAGAAAAAAGCAATACATATTATGCAGCCTCTGAAAACTTGCTTATACTAATGCATATACTTTGAGGGGAAATAGGTAATACTTTCCTTTACAAAATAAAGACTAGAAACTCTCTGTAATCATGAAATTATAGGAACATTAAAAAAAAATGCATATACTTTGTGGTGAAATAATACTTTTCATTAAAAGATAAACATTGAAACTCTTTGTAAACATTTAAAAAAGAAGGTTTTACTAAAATTGATGCATATATGTATATTGTGGTGAAATAATAATTTCCGTTCAAAAATAAACACTAGACACTCGCTGTAAACATTAAATTATAGTAACATTTTAATAAAAAGCTAATGCATATACTCTGTGCTAAAATAATCTCTTTCTTTCAAAAATAAATACTAGCAACTTTGTAAACATGAAATAATAGCGACATTTTAATACAGACCTGAGATAAGTAAGAATATAAAAGAAAATAAATTACCCCCCCTGGACAAAGCCTTGGAGAAAGTGCTGCATAGGAGGTTGCTGTGGTCTGAGGGGTGGTTTGCTGAGATGGATGGAAAATATCTTGATTGATAGAGAAATGAGAACAGTGGTAAAAGATTGGGAGTCATCGAGGAGGAAGGTCGAAAGTGGAGTGCCCCAAGGTTCAGTACTGGCACCAATCATGTTTGCAATCTATATAAATAATATGACAGTGTGTGAATAGCTACATGAGCCTTTTTTGCAGTTGATGCCAAGTTGTTAAAAAAAAGCTGAGAGTGAGGAAGATTGTGGAGTGATCCAGGAGGATCTGAACAAGATATTGGAGTGGAGTTACAGATGGGAAATAGAGTTTAATCTATAGAAATGTAAAGTAATGGAGTTTGGAAAGAGTGTGAGGAGAGTAAAAGGAAGTTATGTGTTGAATGGTGAGAGGTTGAGTAGATCAGATGAGGTAAAAGATCTGGGTGTTACAGTGACTGGAAATTTTACCCCGAAGAGACATATTAGCAAAATTACAGGGGAAACATATAACTTGTTGAGAAGAATAAGGCTGGCTTTTGCATATATGGTTGAAGAGATGATCAGAAAGATGATTATATCACTGATTAGACCTAGACTGGAGTATGCAGCCGTAGTGTGGTCGCCCTACAAGAAAAAGGATATAAGGAAGTTGGAGAGTTCATAGAGTGGCAACAAAGATTGTGCCAAGTATCAGGGACTTGTCATGTGATGAAAGACTGGCAAAGTTGCATCTACCAACACTGGAAAAAGTGGAGAAGGGGGGACTTGATAACTTGATGGTGTGGGTTACATGAGGTACTAGATGACATGGAAGGAGACTGAAGATGAGTGATTGTAGAAGAGATGTCAAAAAGTAGTTTCCCATATAGAAAAATTGATGTATGAAACAGTTTGGATAAGGAGATAGTAAATGAAAGAAGTATACAGGGATTCAAGGCTAAGTTGGAAACACACACACACACACACACACACACACACATCTGTCGATGCTACCTAGATGTATTATCTAGGTAGCATCGATAGATGGTCCATTGCAACTGCCTGGTTGCAACAGTTGAGCCTCACAGTGGAGCCTGGCCAGACGCCCTGCCAATCAGCTTAGGGACTGCTGATGCTAAAATTAAAGTTATAAAAACAAAGTTATCAGGTTCTGCTTCATATTTGGAAGGATCACCGGTACCACCGAAAATACTAGCATATTCCTCATAATCTTTATCTTCCTCTGAATTGTCAACAGTAGGCAGCAGTGGCACCTTCTATACTTTCCACTTCCTGAGAGGTGTTAGTGTCACTACTAGCAATCATAGTACTACTAGTGCTAACTATCGAGGTGCTGGGCCTTACATCACATTCATAAGAATAGCGGCTCCTAGCGGGAGTGCATTTAGGGCACGGTGTGGTGGTAATTACAACATTTCTAGCACGTACGACGGGGCTTTGACAACCGGACAGGCGTGTTTATGTCACAAGGGTGTATTTTTCCATACTGGCCTCACGATTTCTTCTAAGTCGATGGGCGATGAGACTGTGAGCTCCAGCGTGAAGAAAGGGAAGAGCCCGTGCGGAAAAATACACACCTTGTGACCATAGCTGGGCACGATAACAGAAAACCTTATTCCCGATAACCGATAACTGATAATGAAAAACCTTAACGGCGATAACCGATATTCGTTAACTGGAGACACAAATATAGGCGATAACCGATAACCGATACCCGATATAAATCCACAATTCCGATACTAGCTAGCGATAAGTCCGATAGGCGAAAACGATACTATATTGATATTTCAGATAGAACAACATTGATGAATTCAAATTTTCATTATCTGTATTTTAGGAAACTTACAAAACCTGAAAACCACACGTTGACACGTACCTATGGACGGTAATACTAGAAATGCCTGAACCGTGTTGTGTTATTTGGCGTCCCCACCGTCAAAAATTGTTTACAAACACTGGTCTCTCGTGAACGGTGCATGCTCAGACCAGCAAGCGTAGACCTGTACAGTCTCACAAAGCTTTTAAACCGTAATTAAGAGTTGCTGGAAGGCTGAATCAGACATATAGTACCACTACCACCATCCTCGCTGTTTCTAGAACGACACTCTGTGCGAGTTGTATTTATATGTACAGAGTGTACGTCGTTCTAGAAACAGCGAGAATAGTGGTACTGTGTGTTTGATTCAGCTTTCCAGCAACTCTTAATGTGTTAAAAAAGCATTGTGAGACTGTACAGGTCTACACTTAATGGTCTGATCATGCGCAGTTCACGAGAAACCAGTGTTTGTAAACAAAAGCGCCAGCTATTGACGGTGGGACACCAAATAACACAACACCGGGTGCCTTCAGTATCATGGCAGGGTCACAAACGAATATGGAATATCAAATTTGAGGCAGTGAATAATCATTTTTGGGGGCAAAGTTAAATGATTTTTCTCTATGATATATTGATTTTTGAGTATCATAAAAAAATAACCTATTGTTTTAATTTTCATGATCTAAGTATGAAATCTCATCACCGAAGATATTTCATACCCCGAAGTCTTTTCATACAACACCGGGCCACGCATGCGCAGTAAGGAGACAACGTTTTTTTTCTGAGAGGCGGAAAAAAAGTAGCGATTATCGCTAGTTTGGTTACAAAAGTAACGAAGATACCGATATATATTTAAATAAGTAGCGGATGGTCGATAATCCGATTTTGTTATCAGCGATAAAGTATCACGATAACTTATCGCGATAACGCCCAGCTATGCTTGTGACACAAACACGCCTGTCTGCTTGTCAAAACCCCGTCGTGCGTGCTAGAAATGTTGTAATTACCACCACACCGTGCCCTAAAAGCGCATCCGCTAGGAGCCGCTATTCTTAAGATTTACCAGTAGTTATACAATTTTATATATACTTTCCATTGCAAACCCCCGTTATCTAAGATTAAAAAATACTATACCAGCCTTGTAGGCAGGTGGCCTGGTGAGTTCTGATTGTGTTTTGTTGGGTGTTTTTTTTGTTTTGTTTCAAATAAGTGATTTTAGTGGTATTGCTGGGGCTGGGAGGGCGAAGGGGGTTGTGCAGTTAGAAAATGTGATTTATGACAGGAAAGAATGTCACATCAGTTAAAAGCACATCAAAACTCACCAAAAAAAATACTTATGCTCATATATTGCAGTGCATGTAAAGTAAAAATTTACCTATAATTTATTTACTTTAGGTCCACATCCACATCATGTATAGTGACAAAACTTAAGTTGTAGTACATGAAGTCAGCTTTGCAGTGCTGTATGTTAATTATGTAACCTTTATATAGACTGGGAGCCAGGGGGGGTCAACCTAGCTGGAAAGGTAACAAATTCTAACCCACATAGCAATGGTCCTTGTGTCTGCCCATGCATGAAAACTGAAGTCTGCCAGGCCTGCAGTGGTGGACAAGGTCACGAGGTCATGTCAAAGCTGTAGACCCTGACTTTGGTCCTGATCTGAACATCACGGTAGAGATGGCAGGATGGCTGCAAATGACTCCAATGGACATGACAGACAACTTACATTGACAAAATTTGGCTAATGTTAACGGCTTGTCTGTAAAAATGGTCATAGTTCAGAAATATGGTGCAAATGGCGTCTTTTTATGGCAATTAGACAACTTTGACCATTTTTACAGACAAACCGTTAACATTAGCCAAATTTTGTCGGAATGTAAGTTGTTTGTCTTGTCCATTGGAGTCATTTGCGACCATCCTGCCATCTCTACCGTGATGTTCAGATCAGGACCAAAGTCAGGGTCTTAATAAATGCAATGGGGCTACAACTTTGTATGGCACACAGGGTATGTAGGTGATACCGACATGCTTGAGAGAGTCCAGCGACGATGGACCAAGGAGATTGTTGGACTTTCGCATCTTGACTATGCCTCCCGACTGGATGCCTTGGGTCTCTTTTCTGTGCATGGCAGACTGCTTAGAGCTGACACAGTCAAGGTCTGGAAGATTCTCAATGGCCTGTCTCCTGTGCAACCCTCTGAGTTATTTTCCCTCCAGTCATCATCTCGGACCCGTGGAAATTCACACAGAATATTTCTACCCCCAGCAACACAGAAATACGTAGGCGATACTTCTCAGTCCGAGTGATTGCTTTGTGGAATAGCCTGCCAGACACAGTTATCCTGTCAACATCCTTAACTGTGCTTAAGAGAAAACTAGCAGAGTACCTTGGTCAAAGGCTATACGAATTTTAAGCCCTACATACTAATACCAAGGTATTCTCATATATAATTTCATATGATCTCATTTTAACTATAGTTCCTAAACACTGGTCAAAGAACATATTAACTCTAAATTACTTTATTCTACTTACAGCAATATAAATATAAATACTTATTTCACTTATATACATACAAGTCATTATATTTTATAACTAGTCTTTACTTAGTGCAATCAACACACATTCCAGCAGTGGCTTAATAGTTTCAGTGTTAAGAGTAATTACACAAATATGTATTCTGTGTTGGCACTTGTGGGGTTCCCTTCTCGTGGAACCCGGCTAGGTAAGATGTCTAGGTAAGATGACATGACCTCATGACCTTGTCCACCACTGCAGGCCCGGCAGATTTTGATTTTCATGCATGGGCAGACACAAGGACCATTGCTATGTGGGTTAGAATTTGTTACCTTTCCAGCTAGGTTGACCCCCCCTGGCTCCCGGTCTAATAGGTAAGATTAGCTGGGTTAGGTTGAGTAGTAAAGATGACAAACCTGGTATCTACGTACCTTAACCCCCACAAGCCCCAAAACCTGATGGCGTTCAGAGAGGGAAGGTGGATGAGCTGTGGACATGAAGTATATATATCTTTACCTAAAGGAATAATACAGGACACTGTATACAACACACGAGGCGGAGCAGGGCCTGAAACCTCATCAACGGTAAACGAGACACAACACAGCACAGCACACGAGACACCGTGTTAAGAAGCAGAGATCAGCACATCAAACCTGCTGTGCTGTGCACTTAAGCTATGCTGAATTTGAAGGCACCAGTCTGGCACAGCGCGACACAGTTTCTTCTTCTATGGGGCTGTGGAGGCGGTGGGGCCACAGCCAGTGGTAGTTGGCATCAGGTGTTGTTTTGTGTTGGCCGTTCTGTCACCAGGGCGGGAGTTGGATCCTGTCGAGTTGCCCCGACTTCTGCAGGAAGGTTTGCGTGCACTTGAGGGCTTGGAAAGCCGTGTTGGGGCTGAGGGTGTCGCCGCCGGGCAAGTCGCTTGCTCCCGCCGCCTTCAGTGACTCGAAAAGGTCCAATATTTTTATTCCCATCTATCATCGTTAAAACTTTGTTTATTTATCACTACTAATTCAACATGTAAATTATGTAGGAAATAATTTCAATCCATTTTTCATTGTTGTATGTCTTTTAACGCTGACATGTTGTGAAATTTCACCTCAGGCTGTTATTTTACGAGTCTTTCAGGCGTTTGCACCACATAGCGTCTATAGCTGTAGACTAGAGCGACCACAGCCCCGACCAGCGGACACAGTAGTGGCCATGTTGACATCAGTTCGCTACGCCTCCACAATATGGGCTTCCAAGACCCATACCAACATAGCAACACAGGAGAGTCCACAGAGGCCATATATATATATATATATATATATATATATATATATATATATATATATATATATATATATATATATATATATATATATATATATATATATATATATATATATATATATATATACCGGTCCACTACTTGAACTACAACAAAAAGGCATAATGTAGGCTACTTAGTACTGGCCCGATGTACATTTGCCCCTCGTGGCCCGATTGCAGAATATTTACATCGGCCTTATATTGGCCCGATAAACAAAATCCTTTATGCCATAGTTCCGTTATTTGCCGGTATCGGCCCGGACTTTCGATGTTTGCTGGGGTAGTAGTAGTAGTAGTAGTAGTAGTAGTAGTAGTGGTGGTAGTAAATATTTAGATTTCTCTGCTTTGTGTGTGTGTGTGTGTGTACGTTCATGCCTGTATCTCTGTGTGCGTGTGTGTTAGAGTCTCGGGATTCGATGATGTTGCCTCTACGCTCACACAAAGTTTGATGTGTGTAAGTGGTAGTAAAAGTAGTAGTAGTAGTAGAAGCAGTAGTAGTAGTAGTAGTAGTAGCAGTAAAGGGTCTGAAAAAAACATACCACTCACAAAAATATGAAAACAGCGCTGAGTTTTCTACACAACACCATCGATCATTTTTTACTATTGTGAGTGAGTGTGAGGGTGTAGGCTCATGGAATTTTATGTGCGAGGAGATTGATATTTGTTCTCTATTCCCTAAAATGCCCAACTCCCTCAGACAAATAAACACCCAGAAAAATGTGTCTCAGTTTATGCACAAGTTTCAGTAAGTGACTGTCGGGGAATGTTTTTATGTCACACTTCCTAACATTCTTTACTATTGTGAGTGAGTGTGAGGGTGTAGGCTCATGGGTGTGGAAGGTGATTAATACTTGTTCTCAATCCCCTAAGAGTTCCAGCTCTGTAAGACAAACCAAAACCCTGAGAAATGTGTCTCGATAGATGCAGGAGTTTCAGTAAGTGACTGTCGGGGAATGTTCTTGTCACACTTCCTAACATTTTGAAAGATTGCGATTGAGTAGGAGGCAGACACAAGAGACTGGAAGAGAGATCGAGCCTTGAGATCTTATGAGAGTTATGACCCTGGATAATGAATGAGTATAATGACCCTGGATAATGAATGAGTATAATGACCCTGGATAATGAATGAGTATAATGACCCTGGATAATGAATGAGTATAATGACCCTGGATAATGAATGAGTATAATGACCCTGGATAATGAATGAGTATAATGACCCTGGATAATGAATGAGTATAATGACCCTGGATAATGAATGAGTATAATGACCCTGGATAATGAATACCATAACACCTTCTCTGTCTGCTCCCCTTCCTCCATCCTCCTTTCCTCCCTCCCTCCCTCCTTCCTTACATCTGTATATATTGCAATCACTTTCTTGGTGTTAGTAAAGGCACTACTACTACTACTACTACTGCTATTACTACTACTACTACTACTACTACTACTACTACTACTACAGGCTGGCTGGACGAGTAGTGGACTTGTCACACCTGAAGACACATATTTCCTTGAGTTTCTCCGCCTTCAGCTCACATTTTCAAGCCTGTCTTTTACTGCCTTCCTCTTTCTGTCCCTCTCAGCTGTTTTAAAAATGCTAAACATATCTTGAAGTGATGGCTTATTAAAGATATATTTGTGTGTGTGTGTGTGTGTGTGTGTGTGTGTGTGTGTGTGTCAGCCACTGATTATAACCTCAACTTTTCAGAGAGGTGACCGGCTGCCTCTCCTGCTGTCTGGCCGTTCATCTCAGCAAGTGACTGGATGCTGGAACTCTGTCTCTCTCTCCTCCGTCCACCCTCAGAGCTGCTGTAAGAGTCACCTCCTCCTCCTGCTAGTGTGTTGTGCATCACCGTGCCCCGGCAGCCTGGTGTGTGTGGTGGAGGAGGAGAGGAGACGCCTACAATAGGTCAGTGGGTGGACAGAGAAGAAGAAGAGGAGGAAGGGAAGGAAGGGTTCAAATACAGCCATTGTAATATTGCTTAACTTTATTGATCTTTCCTTTTATGCAACAGCTGAGACCACAGAGAGAGAGAGAGAGAGAGATTCATCACATTCTCTCTCTCTCTCTGTCCTTCCTTGGCTCATCTGGTCTCACTGCGTCTTCTCTTCTCCCCAACAGGACTGGTCTCATCTCCCACACCATCTTGGAGGGCTGAGTCTGGTCCCCTGGGCTCACTGGAGGGCTGAGTCTGGTCCCCTGGGCTCACTGGAGGGCTGAGTCTGGTCCCTGGGCTCACTGGAGGGCTGAGTCTGGTCCCCTGGGCTCACTCTGGGCTCACTGGAGGGCTGAGTCTGGTCTCCTCTCATCTTCTTCCCTGCAGGAACCATCAGATTTAGCACAGAGAATATCTCTCTCTCTCTCTCTCTCTCTCTCTCTCTCTCTCTCTCTCTCTCTCTCTCTCTCTCTCTCTCTCTCTCTCTCTCTCTCTCTCTCTCTCTCTCTCTCTCTCTCTCTCTCTCTCTCTCTCTCAGCTCACAGGCCCACAGGGTGTCCCCCCACAGTGAGTTAACAAACCCCACAGACACATGCCCCCCACAGACACATAAAGGACCCCCCCCCTGCTCTCTCTCTCTCTCAGACACATGCCCCCCCAGACACATAGACCCCCCTGCTCTCTCTCTCTCTCTCAGACACATGCCCCCCAGACACATAAAGGACTCCCCTGCTCTCTCTCTCTCTCTCTCTCTCTCTCTCTCTCTCTCTCTCTCTCTCTCTCTCTCTCTCTCTCTCTCTCTCTCTCTCTCTCAGCAAGAAGTGTCAGAGTTTGGTCAATAAATATTCCTGCAACATCAGGCGTTTCTTTCCGTCCCTTCTTCAGCACTAATCGTACGCTGGAACAAGACACAGACCTTGATAAGAGTGGAGATGACAGGGAAAGGAACAGGAGGAGGAAGAGGAAAGGTTAAACTGTATTTCGGTGCAGGAGGAAATTTATATGGATGGTGTTATGAGAGAAATGAAGGGCAAGGTTGGGGAAGTTGGAGTAAAAGTGTACGCTGAGGGAAGGAAGTGGGTGCTGAATTCAGTCTTATTTGCTGATGACACAGTGCTCATTGCAGAAAAGGAAAGTGACTAACAAAATTTGGTCAGTGTTTTTGATAGTGTCTGTAAAAGGAGAAAGCTGAAAGAAAATGTCAACAAAAGTAAAGTGAAGGTTTGTGAGCGAAGTAGAACTGAGGTTGTAGATTTTGTATGCCTATAAAGAGAGGGAATTGAATGTGAAAAGGAATGCAAAATAATTGTGAATGGTGAAGAAATGGAGCAGGTCAGTGAGTTTAAGTACCTTGGATCAGTTATGTGCAAGCATGGTGGTACGGAGGGAGACAAGAGAAAGGGCATTGCAAGGAAGAAGGGTGGTGGGGTCTCTGGGACGAATCATGAATGGCAGAAGTGTGAGCATGGAGGTAAAGAGGGATTTGAGGAATACAATAATAGTACCAACCCTCACATATGCAAGTGAAACATGGGCCTGGAATGAAAGTCAGAGGTCTGGAGTGCAGGCAGTGGAAATGAGTTATTTGAGGAGTGCTTGTGGTGTGAGTAGAATGGATGGAATGAGTAATGAAAGTGTGTACGAGCGTTTTGAAATGTGTCACGGGGGTGAAGGGAAGAAGTGAAGCGACAGACTTTAAAGTGGTTTGGCCACATGGAGCGAATGGAGGAGAGTAAGATGACCAGAACATAAGAACGCAGGAGTCTGCAAGAGGCCGGTAGGCCTGTACTAGGCAGCTCCTTTGACCCTAAGCTCCCGTGTATCTAACCCCACCTAATATCGCTGTCCATGAATTTATCTAGTCTATTTTTGAATGTGACAATTGTATTGGCACTCACCACATGACTGCTAAGCCTATTCCACTCATCCACCACCCTGTTAGTAAACCAATTTTTGCCTATGTCCCTGTTGAATCTGAATTTATCCAGTTTAAACCCATTACTTCGTGTCCTACCCGGTTCTCTTACCAACAAAACCTTATGAATGTCTCCCTTATTAAAGCCCTTCATCCATTTATAAACCTCGATCATGTCTCCACGCACCCTTCGCCTTTCTAGAGAATGCAAGTTTAACTGTTTGAGTCTTCCCTCGTATGACAAGTTTCTCAACCCCTGAATCATCTTAGTCATCCTCCTCTGCACCGATTCTAACATTTTGATATCCATTCTATAGTAAGGTGACCAGAACTGAACCGCATAGTCAAGATGAGGTCTAACTAATGCTAAATATAGTTTGAGGAAGACTTCGGGGCTTCTGTTGCTTACGCTCCTTGAAATAAATCCCAGTACTCTATTAGCTCGATTTCTAGCTTGAATGCATTGTGCCCTTGGACGGAGATCAGAGCTCACTAAGACCCCTAAATCCCTCTCGCACCCAGACCTACTTATGAGAGTGTCATTTAAGCATGTATGAAGTGTGAAGCGTGTATGTGAGTGAGATAGAGGGAGGGAATGCTAGAGGACGACCTCCAGTGAAATGGAGGGATAGGGTGCAAGAGTACGTTAGGGAGAGGGGGGAAAGATCCTTGAGAAACTTTGAGCAGGCAAGGAGGGAGTGTCTGGATAGAGAAAGCTGGAAGCTCTTCTGCCGTGGCCATCCCCTGGACGGAGCTCCTAGGAGCAGGCGTCCATGAAATGATGATGAGGAGGAGGTGGAGGAAAGGGAGGAAGAATGGAGGTAACTTGAGGGAGGAGGAACACAAGCCAGTCACAGGCACACAGGAACAACACACAGACCTTGATGGGCACAACACAGGAAGAGAGGAGGAGGAGGAGGAACACCTAAACTCATGCCTCAGACACACACCCAACATGTCCCCAACACGCTCCCAACATGCCCCCAACCTGTCCCCAACATGCCCCCAACCTGTCCCCAACACCCACATAACCAAAACAACATGAAACTCTTCCCCAAAAAACTCGCTTCCCAGAAAACTTTCCCTCAAGTTGGGACTAACTTTTTTTCCTTTGAAGACCAACCAGGACTGGAACAAGTCATGAGACCCTGCCGAGTGGGGGCTGAGGAAGGCACAGGCAGGCGGGTGGCTGCCTGCCGTGGGCCGCTGGTCTCCTCCACGGCTGCGGGGTGATGCGCGGGGCACAAGGGTCGTCTCCTGGCCACACACACTGCCGCCCCCGCCCCGCTGGCCCCGGCGTCCTCCCCACAGGCATACGGGGCCCTTCTCAGCAGGAGGCTGGACTGTGTTGACCTGGAATATGTTATGCACGTAAATTCAAGCCACTATACACACGGGCGGGCTCTGTGCCTTGCCGAGTTGTCTGCCAGCATATCTGACCCACGTGGATTTGCAATAAGACCATTAGTCCTCACTGAGCAGCCCCGGAGCCCTGAGGTAAGTGGACAGAGGGAAGCACGGTGACGCATCAGGAGGAAAGGACAGGATGGAGTGGAGAGTATTCTGGGTACAAGGACGACAGTGATGAAAACACTGTGAGTAGTGACGGCAGTGGTGAGAGTGACTTATTTAGGGAGTAATAATGTTATTTCCCTATCTGTGCTGCACTCTAGCCCGGCCAGTGCTCCATGACAACAGTGCAGGGTAAGAAGGCTACGCGTAAGGCAGGTGTGCCCCAGACTGACACAGCCGGCTCTGAGGAGGACTGAAAGTGAGTGAGTCAAGTAGATGTTGTCTAAATTATTTCATATTACTGTATTGACATCCAGTGGTGAGGAGGTGAAGCATGGCGCCAGCCTGTGCTGTGTGTCCTGCCCCAAGCCCCGGAGCAGTGCTGTGTGCCGGCAGCTCACACACACCCTGGCTACATCTCACACACTAGCCTGGCTATTACACAACGTATTATTGCAAGTTGGATTTCACCGCTGTGTTCAGTGAGTTGAGACGCTTCACACAATGTGAATAAACAACAAAAAAATAGCTGTTTTTACCCGCATCCAGGGAGCCTTCAGTGAAAACAATGCCTGTCGTTTAAGGGTTAAGCAGTGAAGTTCTGGGCTGAAGAAACAAACTTTAGTTCAGGAGAACACTTGTTTCAACTGTACCAAATGGAAGGTGGCAAGTACCTCAGTTAGCTCAGGTGTACAGAGCTCAGAGGCGCCTACCTTGCAGCAGCAAACTTTCCCTGGAGTGTGGAGACTGACCACAGTGGTCAATGCCAGTGGTGGTCTCAGCAGTGTCTCGGCTCTGACGCTGCTGCGTGGAGGAGGAGGCTGGGCCCAGGGGACTGAAGTCAGCACCTGCAATGACAGTGTCTGTGTGAATACAACCCTCACCAGTGTCTGTCTACATTCGTGAAACCATTAAGTATTTTAAAACATTTGATCAGTTTTCCTCGGAGGCGACGTTTCTCAAGAGAGAACATGTTAAGGGTGGAAAGCCTTTCTTCGTAGGACTTCTAGTGCGAGGAAGGGATCATTTTCGTTGCCCGACACTGAACGCCTTCTAATTTAGCAGTGTCCTTTGCATGGTGGGAAGTATTACATCTTTATTCTTGAATTAAAAGTTTCTTTTAATGAAGCCCAACATTCTGTTCGCTTTATTTGCTGCATCGATGCATTGATGTGAGAATTAGAGGTTCGACGCGATTTTGACCCCCAGGTCCTTAATGCATTGAACACTTGTGAGTTTAACGCCGCGCATTTCGTAATCGAACTTCTTATTTCCCGTTCCAACTTGAAGGACCTGGCACTTGTCTACGTTAAAGGGCATCTCCCATCTATCCGACCAAGCTGAAATTTTGTGCAAATCCTCTTGGAGGCTTTGCCTGTCTTCGTCAGTGAGAACCGAGTTACCAATCTTTGTGTCATCTGCAAATTTACTAATGCGATTATTGAGTCCAACATCCACGTCGTTGATGTAGATAATGAAGAGCACTGGGCCAAGAACCGAGCCCTGAGGGACGCCACTAGTGACCGGCGCCCACTCTGAGTTAAATCCGTCAATCACCACTCTTTGTTGTCTGTTGCTCAACCAATTCGCGATCCATTGGTTTACTTGACCATCAATACCTATTTGCTTTAATCTGTAAAGTAATTTATGATGTGGGACTTAATCAAACGCTTTCTGGAGATCAAGATAGACTACGTCCAGTGATTTGGTTACGTCATAAACAGTGAAGAGGTCGTTATAAAAGGTCAATAGGTTTGATAGGCAGGATCTTTTGTTACGGAAGCCATGTTGTGAGTCCCCAATTAATGAGTGGCTTTCAAGGTAACTCACAATTTTGTCTCTAATTATGTTCTCAAGTAGCTTACCTACAACTGAAGTTAGACTAATGGGCCTGTAATTACCTGAGAGAGAGAGAGAGAGAGAGAGAGAGAGAGAGAGAGAGAGAGAGAGAATAGAGACAAAGAGGGCCGTTGGGCTCCCTATCTTCCCTAAAATCTGCTAAAGCGTCGACAGTTTCAGGAGTCTCGGGGTCAAAAGCAGTGCCTCGTTGCCGAAAGTTGTTGATCTGCTTCCTTTTAATTACTGCGGAAGAACGGCGATTATTTATAACGGAATTAAAATACCATTAACTTTATTCTGATACTGGAGGCCTGCCAAGGAAATCTCAGGTCTCCAGCAGGCCTAACCTGCGGGTACTTTTGGCACTCCGTGGCGAGCTCACTCTTATAGGAGGCATTGCCCCATACAGGTGAGGACACAGCCGCTCCCAGTGTTCAATATACCTTGGCCATAACATTGTATTTGAGGACTCTTATAGGAGGCTTTGCCCCACACAGAGGTGTTGAAGCAAGCCTGAGTGACGGCAGGCTGGCGGGCTGCCGTCGGGACCCAAGCCAGCTTGTTGTGCGCAGCAGAGTGTGCGGGAGGAGGAAAGAGGGGAAAGGTGTGTGTGTCATTCTCAGGGGTGACCACGGTGGAGCGCAGACACTCACTAGTTGTGGTCGAGGCTTAATTAAGTTGATGAGTGGTGTTAAGACCGAGTGAGCAGGTTACCTGTCACCCCGTGTCAGTGGGAACACTTGCCATGTTTTCTTGGTGCGTTGGTGCTACTCATTCTTGTGTTTACAGGTTAGTTCAGACTGATAGTTTGTCCAGTGTGTTTGCGGTGGTTCACAAGTAATTAGACTAAGCTCCAAGTGTTACGAGTGACACAGTTTAGTCTCACAAGGCTGGACCCTGTCCCTTGACCCTTAGTTCACCATCAGAATCCCTTAACAAATATATTTACCTCAAGTAATGTTCTTAAAGTCTCGCTGCCCATATTATTTGGCAGATGATGATCCTGTGTGCGATAACGGTGCCTTACAAGACTTGCTAAATAAACTACTAACTTTACTCTCTGGTTTAAATGGTCAAGAATGAATTCTACTTTGAGGTATAATGAACCTACATGATTAAGGAGTGCCCATGCCAGGCACGGCATACATACCAGTATACCGGGTAGCTACTACAAAAAAAAGTAACCTACTGCTACTTTCTGTAAGTGGTTGACTCACAAGCATTTTGAAGTCAGCAGAACCTTCATCAATCCCTCTAATTGTAAGGGTGTGCCTGACAACACCAGTGCACCAAGTTAACCTTCATCAATCCCTCTAATTGTAAGGGTGTGCCTGACAACACCAGTGCACCAAGTTAACCTTCATCAATCCCTCTAATTGTAAGGGTGTGCCTGACAACACCAGTGCACCAAGTTAACCTTCATCAACACATCCTCCTGAGTGTTCATCCTTCCTTCCAAGAATATAATTGTTCCATCAGTGGTTTCATCCTTCCTTCTAAGAATATAATTGTTCCATCAGTGGTTTCATCCTTCCTTCTAAGAATATAATTGTTCCATCAGTGGTTTCATCCTTCCTTCTAAGAATATAATTGTTCCATCAGTGGTTTCATCCTTCCTTCTAAGAATATAATTGTTCCATCAGTGGTTTCATCCTTCCTTCTAAGAATATAATTGTTCCATCAGTGGTTTCATCCTTCCTTCTAAGAATATAATTGTTCCATCAGTGGTTTCATCCTTCCTTCCAAGAATATAATTGTTCCATCAGTGGTTTCATCCTTCCTTCCAAGAATATAATTGTTCCATCAGTGGTTTCATCCTTCCTTCCAAGAATATAATTGTTCCATCAGTGGTTTCATCCTTCCTTCTAAGAATATAATTGTTCCATCAGTGGTTTCATCCTTCCTTCCAAGAATATAATTGTTCCATCAGTGGTTTCATCCTTCCTTCTAAGAATATAATTGTTCCATCAGTGGTTTCATCCTTCCTTCCAAGAATATAATTGTTCCATCAGTGGTTTCATCCTTCCTTCTAAGAATATAATTGTTCCATCAGTGGTTTCATCCTTCCTTCCAAGAATATAATTGTTCCATCAGTGGTTTCATCCTTCCTTCTAAGAATATAATTGTTCCATCAGTGGTTTCATCCTTCCTTCCAAGAATATAATTGTTCCATCAGTGGTTTCATCCTTCCTTCTAAGAATATAATTGTTCCATCAGTGGTTTCATCCTTCCTTCTAAGAATATAATTGTTCCATCAGTGGTTTCATCCTTCCTTCCAAGAATATAATTGTTCCATCAGTGGTTTCATCCTTCCTTCTAAGAATATAATTGTTCCATCAGTGGTTTCATCCTTCCTTCTAAGAATATAATTGTTCCATCAGTGGTTTCATCCTTCCTTCCAAGAATATAATTGTTCCATCAGTGGTTTCATCCTTCCTTCTAAGAATATAATTGTTCCATCAGTGGTTTCATCCTTCCTTCTAAGAATATAATTGTTCCATCAGTGGTTTCATCCTTCCTTCTAAGAATATAATTGTTCCATCAGTGGTTTCATCCTTCCTTCTAAGAATATAATTGTTCCATCAGTGGTTTCATCCTTCCTTCTAAGAATATAATTGTTCCATCAGTGGTTTCATCCTTCCTTCTAAGAATATAATTGTTCCATCAGTGGTTTCATCCTTCCTTCTAAGAATATAATTGTTCCATCAGTGGTTTCATCCTTCCTTCTAAGAATATAATTGTTCCATCAGTGGTTTCATCCTTCCTTCTAAGAATATAATTGTTCCATCAGTGGTTTCATCCTTCCTTCTAAGAATATAATTGTTCCATCAGTGGTTTCATCCTTCCTTCTAAGAATATAATTGTTCCATCAGTGGTTTCATCCTTCCTTCTAAGAATATAATTGTTCCATCAGTGGTTTCATCCTTCCTTCTAAGAATATAATTGTTCCATCAGTGGTTTCATCCTTCCTTCTAAGAATATAATTGTTCCATCAGTGGTTTCATCCTTCCTTCTAAGAATATAATTGTTCCATCAGTGGTTTCATCCTTCCTTCTAAGAATATAATTGTTCCATCAGTGGTTTCATCCTTCCTTCTAAGAATATAATTGTTCCATCAGTGGTTTCCCCAACTTCTACAAGTCTTCCTATGTATGCCCTCCTCTCATAGGTTAGTACATAGTGTTTCTCTTCCTCAGGGCAAGTCTACCCACACTTCCTAGGAACAAAGCTCACGTCGGTGTCTTGCTCAAACTCTGCATCACAGTTTTCATGTGTTGCCAGTGACAGGATCCACCACCAGGGTGCAAAATGCTTGCCACCATTTGCTAAAATGTGTCTCAATTCACCCCACAACTTTTTTGTTGGAGTGAACTGAGACAAAACTAATCAGTCCGTAACACCAAAAACATTAAAGACATTTTATTTCTGTTCAATTCGTATCAAACCTCAACTATTTAACAACCAACATGCAAAAATTGTTGCATCTAAAACCTCAAATAACTTCAGGAGAGTATATTTACCAAAACTTTGGGTTTTGCAACACAAAAGTTCACGGGGGTAAGAAATCCTACCCTTAGGGAGAATGGATTTTACATGCTTTTAACCCTTTCATTGCTAAACGCTCGCAGTGAGCAGTAGGCGCATTTGCTGGTGGTGCTAAACACGCTGCGAGCTCAAGCCGCACTCAAATCTCCCGCATATGGGAGTGTTCCAACACTATTTCTCACAACACAGCATTGCCAATTGAGTGTGTTCTCCACTAAATTTGGTGGAAAATCATGTCACCACATATGGGAGTGTTCCAACACTATTTCTCACAACACAGCATTGCCAATGAGTGTGTTCTCCACTAAATTTGGTGGAACATCATGTCAGCCCACCGCGGAAAATCTACGGACGAGTAACTGGTGGTTGATCTTGTCCACTAGAGCGGCATTTTTGCATGGCTTCACCGATCACCTGACTGATTCTTTGACCAAATAGTTGTAAATATTGCAGTTGGCAACACAACCTTGCCAGAACCTCAACTTCCCCAAGGAGAGATGTCCGCAGTTGCCTCAATACGGCTGGTCATCCCGCACACACCGACGTGAGTGTCAGCATTCAACACTCCCTGAACGTGCATGTACGTTCGCAGGAGAGGCAAACATAACTGACTCTTATAGATCTGGGCCTCCTCTTTCCAATGGTGTGTTTGGTTTGTGAGATACAGAGACCCCCAAGGATTGCCCGGCTGCGCCTGAGATACTCGCGACCCCACCACACCCGCAATGAAAGGTTAACAAACTTCCTTCTGAAAAGATGTAAATACAAAGTTTATAGTTATAGCCGAGGCGTACCTAATTAACACAACAGGAACACCATGTTCAACCAAACAACTTCACAATATTGACTGTCTCAAGCAATTTACCCAAAAAAAGTGGTCTCGATACACCCCACTCAGCAATATATATATATATATATATATATATATATGTATATATGTATATATATATATATATATATATATATATATATATATATATATATATATATATATATATATATATATATATATATATATATATATATATATATATATATATATATATATACACATATATATACACATATATATATACACATATATATACACAGTCATACCTAGGTTTGAGTGTTTTGATTTACGAGCAAAAAAAGATCACAAAAATGCCTTGGACAAGGAGCGGGGGTGACTTGGCAAACCAGCATCCTGTTTGTCCATTTTTTTCTTTTTTGTTTAATTTGAGGCCATCAGGGCCAGTACCCCCCAGCCCCCGCCTGTCACGTGTGAACCTCAACCTACTACTACTACTACTGCTACTACTACTGCTACTACTACCACTACTACCACTACTACTACTACTACTGCTACACTCGGCCCTCGATGTAACAGATTAAAAGGGGGTAAGGGTGGTCCGTTGCTTGAAAATACGGTTTTGACGTTTGTAGAGCTGGTGTCACACCGGACAAATCTACTCAGCCTCCTTCTAGCTCGGAACAATTGTTTTTTTGTGATCCAGGCGGCCAGGCGCATGTGTGCGAGCAGCCCTGGCCACACGCCGGGCTTGAGCAGCTGACGGGCGGCTGCTGCTGCTGCTGGTAATGATGGGTGTTGGCAGCATCACCCCTGCATTGGCGCCGCCCGGGTGGTGCTTTCGTTGGGGCCCGTGTGTGTGTGTGTGTGTGTGTGTGTGTGTGTGTGTGTGTGTGTGTGTGTGTGTGTGTGTGTGTGTGTGTGTGTGTGTGTGTGTGTATTGTGGGCCCAGGCTCCTCAATTTGTTTATTCTTGTTTTCCACATGTTGCGCGAGACTTCTTTCTTTTCTTCCATCTCTTCTTTTTCAAAAAGAAGAAAGGAAAGGGTCCCGTGCAACATGTGGAGGATGGGAATTGGCAAACTGAGAAGCCCAAACCCATAATAAACACAGCCACACGCGTTAGGCCCCCCGATGGGGGCGCGTTTCGTGCCGCCGGATGTGGGGCAAAAATACCTTCAAGCGCCAGATGTCGACAGTTTTCAGTTTTCCCCATAAAGGCGGACACACTATACGATGCGTCCTGTCCGACGGCCAAAGAGTGGGAGCTACAGCCATGAGGCAGTGTGTGTGGGTGTGATTTGACCTGCACGACACGGCCCGATGGCCTTCTGTTTAGGGTTTTGACGTTTCTAAAGCCAGCGTCACACCGGACAAATCTATGTCCGTTGACGTTAAATCGGGGTCTGTTAAATCGAGGGTCGAGTGTACTACTACTACTACTACTACTACTACAACACCTTATACAACAGGCACAGGGTCTTACAGTGCCTCCTCAGGTGCCACAACACTGGGCGGGGAGTGTTCCAGCCTGGGCACCACCAAGACCGGCAGCTCGGGAGGGTGACACGTGACTCCCACGGCCCGCAGACCTGAAAAAGTTTGAACATTTTGTGAGCTAGCTCTAAAAATGTTAAAGATAGCTCAACAGGATTTTGTGGGAGTGTGCGTGAACAGCTTACGCATGTACGTACACACAAAATTCTAGTTACGCACATGGAAAACAAACGGAGAAAAACGCAAACTAACACACATGAAGTTGAGGGAGAGACAGAAATAAATACAAGGGATGCATAAAAAGTTTGGACCTTTAGTAAGCTAGCTCTGGAAATGTTAAAGATGACACAACGGGATATGGTGTGTGTGTGTGTGTGTGTGTGTGTGTGTGTGTGTGTGTGTGTGTGCTCCATGTACACACTGAATTTCATGTCAGCACAGACCAAACAAATTGAGAGAAACGCACACACACACACACACACACACACACACATGAATTTGAGGGACAGTGTGAAAGAAATGGGCTATGTGCACGGAGAAGTGTGGACATTGTGTGAGCTGGCTCTAAGAATATCAAAGATTGGTCAACGGGATTTTGTTGGCACATGCATGGGACAGTGTTCAGGAGGGGTCCACAGCCTCCTCTGGCCAAGTCAGTGCTTACAGCATGGATTCTTCTTAGTCCCTGAATGCAGGGCAGTGACAAGTGACTTCCGGAAAATAGAAAGGGGTCGAGGGGGAGAAGCCCCCTCGGTATTATTCCAGAACGTCAGCCGTCTGACAGCAAAGAACACTCTTTGTGTCCATACAGCACACTGCCGTACTGGAAGGGGGGGCGAGGGCTAAGCCCCGTCAGGAAGGTTACGTAAGGTTAGATTTGGTTTAAACTTATTTGGCACGCAGTGCGGGGCGGCGGAAACACACCGCGCAGGACAGGACATGGCAGCGGCAGTCCACTGCGCGGGTCAGTGTTGCGAGAAATACGTCCTGGCAGAAATAAGTGGCTCTGCTGTCCACACACATGCCCACTGGGGGAACACACAGCAGGAAAAACATTGATTTGCCTGGTTTTGTTGTAGTTTGTCCACTTGTGATCTTTGAGAGTGCTGAAATATACAAACAGTAAGCAAGTTGAACCTCTCTGCGAGCTATTTTGTGGCTGCATCAGCGGCCGGCAGTGGGTGCACAACAGGCATTGAAAAGCCAATCATTTAGTGATTTCTGGAAAAAAGTACTACTCCTTAAATAAACATCATATTTAGTCCAGCAATAAGTGTCAGCATCTTGAAATTAGTAGACTACCCTGTCGTGAATAGTCCCCCAGGCATGGATAGTTTCTGCACACACACACAACACTCCAAACGTGTGCATGAAACACTGCACCAGTGGTACAATGGGCAACAAACACTGCACCAGTGGTACAATGGGCAACAAACACTGCACCAGTGGTACAATGGGCAACAAACACTGCACCAGTGGTACAATGGGCAACAAACACTGCACCAGTGGTACAATGGGCAACAAACACTGCACCAGTGGTACAAAACCTGTCCAGGAATGGACACCAGTGTGAGCATTGTGTGAGCTAGCTCCAGGAATAGTAAGGATAGCTCAACAGCACCGTGCAGCCACGCGTGGAGTGAGTCGTGGCCGTGATGGGGTGTCTTGCTCCGTGTGGAGGGTGCTGTGTCGACATGGCTGGCAAAGCCAAGGGCGCGATGCACTTGTGTCACGTTGGTAAGGATTTCACAGGTGGATCGCATGCTGTCTGTGCCCTAAATGGTGGCATGTGAAGTGTGCTCATCTGTCTGGAATTAAGCAGGAGAATATACCTAAAATTAATTGGATTTGCAACCCATGCCTCCACCAAGCATCTCTGGCTACCAAAATTGTGGAGAAATTGGATGAATTCAAGCAAGAGTTATCTAAAGAAATATCTGTGGTAAAAGATGAAGCTGAGTCAAGGGCTGAGAGGATGCAGGAGGGCCTGGGGTCAGTTGCTGACGCCCTTGCTGAGGCGCTGAGTTGGGCTGAGGTGGCAAAGACAGAGAGGAAAGTCAAGAAGAATATTCTGGTCGTGAAAACTTCTACACAGGAAAAGAAGGCAACAGACATGAAGGATGGAGTCTCCCAGGCATTGAATGGCATTCAAATAACTGATTCAAGATTCACTAATGGAGGTAACATTGTCATGAACTTTGATAATGAGAACACAAGGGCTGAGGCTGCTCAAAAACTGCTGGAGTCTGTTGAGCAAATTAGTACCAAGAGTGTTGGAAAGATGAACCCAAAGATGCAATGTGCATAAAGAGGAGACCAAGGAAGAGATAAAGGAGACCATCTTAGACCGCAATGAGTTCTTACACGCAATTGAGGGTGTTGAGGATAAGACTGAGATGGTTTTTAGAAAGCCTGCGGCGGGCGGCACGAGGCACTACATTCTGAGGTGTGACCCAACTGTGAGGGAGCTGAGTCACAAGAATCACGACAAGGTGAAATTAGAATGGGGAATATACACAGTGAGAGACAGATACCATGCAATTATATGCTATCATTGTCAGAGATACGGCCATCTTGAGGCCAACTGTACTGCTAAGAGAAATGGGGAAGCCCCAAAATAATGTTTCAAATGCCTTGGCAATCATCAATCACAGGAGTGCGCCGTGGCTGAGAAGAAATGCATAAACTGTGTGAGGTACAAGAAGCCTGTAAGTAATGGTAAATGTTCAGAGAGTTGCCCATCTCAAAATTTGATACACTGGCTATTTATTTCGGGCCAAAACATTGTGCTTTTTCATTTGGAGATAGTTTTTTTCTTCGGAAACTACTACAAACTGACTTGTTGCAATTTCATCATCCGCCGCCACAGCCGCAAAATGGCTCGCAGAGGGTTTAGGGTGGGGGAACATATTTAAACTATCACAACCGACCTTTACGACCTAACAGCTAACGGCCCCCTCGACCCCCTGCACCCCCCCCCACATGTATATGCGACTTATTTCTGCGAGGAGGTATTTCTCACAACTCCGGCTGCACCGCTGCCGTGCTCATCACAAGAGCAGTCAAATATGGCGCACGTAAACAGTGTTAGCCGTAATTGTTTCGTGAAACTAGAAAAACACAACAGTAGCAGTAGAACACCGTAGAATTAATATAACCTTACCAGGCGAGTGTGGCCCAGATTATTGAGTCGTACGCTATTCCTCCCACGCCCGGGCCCACAACACCGCGGCCGCAAAAAAACACTAACTTTTAAAATCGGTAGCAGTGTTTCTGTCAATTTGCGATGCATATGTATGGGGTTCAAAATGCATGGAATAATGAGATCTAACCCATGGCTAGGGTGACAAGTACCGCAGTGAGATGGGCAACTCTCTCAACACATCCCTAACTAAGCAGGGCCGCGGCGATGTAGTCACTCACACGAGCCCTGGTGTGGAGGCATGTGGGTAAAGATTTGTTTTAGGTCCGTGCCAGCATCTCATTACCTACCTTATGAAACATCAGTATCACTTCATATATCTTTTCTACAAACCTTAAACAGTCATGGAAACGCTTTGAAAATCCAATTCAAGGACTTTTTTTTTCTCTTGAAAATATGGGATAATGTTTACGAAAGCGCGTTGCCTCCTCTGGTGCTGGCCGCAGCGACGCTGCAGCCAGTGCTGCGAACAATACCTCCTCGCTGAAATAAGTCACATATCCATGTGGGGGGGGGGGTCCAGGGGGGGCTATGCCACCCCTGGTTAGAAGGGGGGGTCGAGGAGGGCACAACCAACCTCTCTGCGAGCTATTTTACGGCTGTGGCGGCCAGAGGAGGCGACGCGCTTTCATAAACATTATCCCTTTTATTTTCAGGAGTAAAAAACGAATCCTTACTGGCATGTGGGCCTCACAGGCTGCCCCGTCCTCCCGAGGAAGGCACAGGTGAGGCGGGTGACAGCTTCCTGCCGTGAGGGTGCACGCCTGCCGCCGCCAGCACCGTGGGCAGGTCAGGGTGGGCAGCACGGCCAGGGCACAGAGGTGTCGTGGGAGCAGGTGGCGTGGGGGGCAGGGCAGCAGGTGCTCGATGGGGCAGTGAGGGGCAGGGCCAGGCAGGACGTTCCCTCACCCATGGCTGTGTGTGGGCAGGAGTTGGTGCGGTGCTGCCCATGGTGCGGAGGGGGTGGTTCTTCTTCTTCTTCTGACCTGTAACGCTTTGCATCAGGTCCTCCTCCTCTCGTTCCTCCCTTCCTCTTATTCACACACCTTCCTTTTCAGTGTTAGGTAATTTTCTAACCTGGAATAAAGTCACAATTATCTTCACTTATTCAGACATTTGTGCCTTTTCTCCCAGCACTGCGCGAGGAACCTTAACATGGCCGCGGGAAGAACACTGGGGCAGGCGGCGGGCCTAACAATATTTACCTCCTCATCAACAATTATTCACTATTTATTAACTTCAAAGGCAACAGAGTAACATGAACAACTCTATAACTATTTATTAAGTGTTAAAGACTCTATGGCCAAGTGTGGAGGGACGAAGCAGGAGTCTAGTTATCTATATAGTCTAGTAACTATAGGTCAGGATCAAAAGGGGGAAACTCACCTAATGGATAGTCACAACGATTTAGCCAGAACAGTGAAAAAGAACACGGGTATGGCAAAACATAATTATGAGATTAGAATTGCCAAGGAAGCAAAGACCAATCCAAAGGGCTTCTTTCAGCCTTATAAGACCAAGGTTAGGGATAAGATAGGGCCGCTTAAGTCAGGAGAAACACTGATTGATAGAGATGAGGAAATGAGAGAGGCGTTAATTAAATAGGCGTTTCTTAACTGTATTTACCAAGGAAAGATTAGATGATATACCTCAGGGAGAACAGATCTACAGGGGAGAAGAGGTAGAAGAATTAACCGACATCAACATAAGTAGGGAGCTCGTGATTAGACAGATAGAAAGACTTAGTCACCAAGGCACCAGGGCCAGATGAACTTTTCCCCAGGGTAATAAAGGAATGTGAAACTGAAATCAGTGGGCAGTTAACAGAAGTATTTAGGAAGTCACTAGACACAGGGGTGGTGCCTGTTTCATGGAGGCAGGCACACGTTATTCCAATATTTAAGGAGGGTGACAAATCTTCTATGGAGAACTATAGGCCGCTTAGTTTGACGTCAGTTATAGGTAAAATGCTTGAGTCAATAATAGCTGATAGTATTAGGGACCATATAGACAGACATAGTTTAATTCACGACTCACAGCATGGGTTTACTAAAGGAAAGTCGTGCCTCACTAATCTTATATCCTTTTACAATAGAGTATACGAGGCAGCTGACAATGATGAGAGCTATGATGTGGTTTATCTTGATTTTAGTAAGGCCTTCGATAAGGTACCTCACCAGAGACTGTTAAATAAAGTCAGGGCTCATGGGATAAGAGGGAAGGTATTTGATTGGATTAAGGCGTGGATTAGCGACAGGAAACAGAGGGTTACCATTAACGGTAAAAAATCCGAATGGGGTAATGTTACCAGTGGGGTTCCCCAAGGCTCAGTTTTAGGCCCGCTTATATTCATTATCTACATCAATGACATAGACAATGGGATAACTAGTGACATAGCTAAATTTGCAGATGACACCAAAATAGGATGCACTATTTGGACAGGGGAGGATGCTAGAGCACTGCAGGAGGATCTCAACAAACTGTCAGCTTGCTCAGAAAAATGGCAGATGAATTTTAACATCACCAAGTGTAGCGTGCTTAGTGTAGGAACACGCAACCCATTACACGGGTATAGTTTAGACTCCACAGCGATAGGCAGATCAGAGTGTGAAAGGGATTTGGGAGTGTTAGTGAACTCTGACCTAAAACTAAGGAAGCAATGTATTAGTGCGAGGAATAGGGCTAACAGGGTATTAGGCTTTATTAACAGGACGGTAACCAACAGGAGTGCAGAGGTCATCCTCAGACTCTATTTAGCGTTAGTTAGGCCACACTTAGATTATGCTGTCCAGTTTTGGTGCCCACACTACAGAATGGACATCAACTTGCTAGAATCAGTTCAGAGGAGGATGACCAAGATGATTCAGGGGCTGAGGAACCTCCCATATCAAAATAGGCTGAAACATCTAAACTTACATTCACTAGAGAGACGAAGAGTGCGGGGAGATCTGATAGAAGTATTCAAATGGGTCAAGGGTTACAACAAAGGTGATATAAGTAAAGTACTGAGAATTAGCCAGCAGGATAGAACTCGCAGTAATGGATTTAAATTAGAAAAATATAGATTTAGGAGAGATATAGGCAAGCATTGGTTTAGTAATAGGGTGGTGGGGGAATGGAATAGACTCAGCAATCACATAGTTAGTGCAGGGACGATAGCTTGTTTTAAGAGTAGACTGGATAGCTACATGGAGGAGGACGACAGGTGGCAGTGAGGTGTGGGTGCAGTAAGGAGACAGGGTACTGGAGCGTACACCTGTACCGAAAGTAAACGAGGATCAAGCCTCTACCTGTAACCCCTGAAACTACACCTCACCCACCGTGAGTACTGGGGGGGATTCTGGAGCTGCCCTGTGTAGGCCACTCAGCCTTTTGCAGTTTCCCTATGTTCTTATGTTCTTATGTTCTTATAAGCAATTAATTAAGTTACTACTTATTTGAAATTATTACTTAAAAAACGCCTAAAATAGGTGTTTCTTGTAGTTATTTTTTTTTTAAATAATAGTAATTATTATAAGTTTCAATGATCGGATGATCGGAATGGTGATTGCAACAGCAGTACTTAAAAAATGATCGGAATCGGATCAGTTGCCCAAACTGATTGGATGATTGGGGATCGGAACAGCAAAAAAGTGATCGGTGCCCACCACTGACATATATATATATATATATATATATATATATATATATATATATATATATATATATATATATATATATATATATATATATATATATATATATATATATATATATATATATATATATATGTATGTAAAGTGAAAAACTCATCTTGGGTAATGTATATTAACCCCTTGACAGCAGATTTCCTACAGTAAGACCTCACCAAGCTACAGGAGTGGAGCAAAAGTGTCTGCTACAATTCAATGAAGAAAAATGTAAAGTCCTGCACCTTGGGAGGAGATATCCAGCACACCAATACCACATGGCAAACACTCCACTATCCACCACAGAGGCAGAGAAAGACCTGGGAGTGTATGTTACCAGGCTACCAGTGAAGGGATATCCAGCACACCAATACCACATGGGAAACACTCCACTATCCACCACAGAGGCAGAGAAAGACCTGGGAGTGTATGTTACCAGGCTACCAGTGAAGGGATATCCAGCACACCAATACCACATGGCAAACACTCCACTATCCACCACAGAGGCAGAGAAAGACCTGGGACTATGTGTTACATGGTTACCACTGAAACCCAAATCAGTGCCAATCGCAGCGGACGGGTTAAACTATGGTTTCATTTAACTTTGCCAAGTTTAATACAAGAAAATGGACTCATAAGACTGAAACAAATAACAAGTGGAAACAAACAAGGATTATTGCAATAAAAATCATTTAAATAAACAAAATCAATTTGAATAACAAATCCGATTTAATTCATATAAATCGAATTTTTTTATTTATTTTTTTGAAAAATCATGATTTATTCCATCCCTGCTACTCTTAACCTGGTAGCAGCGGGGATCATGTTTCTTAATGGTCCCTCCAAGCGAGAAAAATAAAAAAAATCACCCCTCACACAAACTTTTTCATAATATATATCAAAGCATTTGTGATCAGATTATGTATCATCTATTTTGGGGGTTTAAATCATGGCACAAATTTGGCCCGCCACTGCAACACGGTAAAGCCACAAATTTGGCCCATCGCTGCTACACGGTCAAGCCACAAATTTGGCCCGTCGCTGCTACACGGTCAAGCCACAAATTTGGCCCGTCGCTGCTACATGGTAAAGCCACAAATTTGGCCCGTCGCTGCTACACGGTAAAGCCACAAATTTGGCCCATCGCTGCTACATGGTAAAGCAACAAATTTATTATCGCTGCTACACGGTAAAGCCACAAATTTGGCCCATCGCTGCTACATGGTAAAGCCACAAATTTGGCCCATCGCTGCTACACGGTAAAGCCACAAATTTGGCCCATCGCTGCTACATGGTAAAGCCACAAATTTGGCCCATCGCTGCTACACGGTAAAGCCACAAATTTGGCCCATCGCTGCTACACGGTAAAGCCACAAATTTGGCCCATCGCTGCTACACGGTAAAGCCACAAATTTGGCCCATCGCAGCAACACGGTAAAGCCACAAATTTGGCCCATCGCTGCTACACGGTAAAGCCACAAATTTGGCCCATCGCTGCTACACGGTAAAGCCACAAATTTGGCCCGTCGCTGCTACATGGTAAAGCCACAAATTTGGCCCATCGCTGCTACACGGTAAAGCCACAAATTTGGCCCATCGCTGCTACAGGGTGAAAGATCACAAGTGGACAAACTACAACAAAACCAACCAAATTAATGTTTTTCCTGCCGTGTATTTCCCCGGCATGCATGTGTGGTGGACAGCAGACCGACTTATTTCTGCGAGGAGGTATTTCTCGCAACACCGGCCTGCATAGTAGACCACCCCCGCTGCCGCTCTGTCCCGCCATGCACTGTGTATTTCTGCCGGCCAACACTGCATGCCGAATAAATTTAAACTAATCAAACCTAACCTAACGTAACCTACTTAATGGGGGGCTTGGTCCCCCTTGACCCCCTTAACAGGGGACTACGCCCCCCCCGACCCGCCTTCTATTTTCCGGAAGTCACTTGTTACTACACTGCATTCAGGGACCAAAAAAGAATCCATGTTGTAAGTATCACCTTTGCCAGAGGTGGCTACCCTCTCGTGAATATTACCCCCTCCTCCTCTTGGCGTGCCCAAATCACCTCAACCTCCTCGCTCGGCACTGGACTCAGCTCCTATTTGGCCTGCCTGGTGGGCGGCAACCTGGCACCTCCACCCTAACACCCAGAGGCTCACCTTCCCCCGTCTCTTCACGTGCCCAAACCACCTCAAGATCCATACTCCAGCCCTGCCCTCAGCTCAGGGGTAAAAATGTAGCAGGAGTAGGCGTATTATTTTCAGGACACAGAATATGCCCAAACCAGCAAAAAACCTACTTTTAGGAGGGTACATACATCAGGAACACTACAGTTCCCCGTAGCACACTCCACCTATGTGAGTGTGAGGTTTCTCTCTCTCTCTCAAGTGGCACAAATTACTTTTAAACTAAACCAACCCCGACTTGTAACCTAACGGCTAACGGGGGCTTTGCCCTCTCTCAACCCCCCAACCTACCCTGACCATACCTAACAGCTACCTGGGGGATAGGGTTCGACCCCCCCCCCCCACCCTAACCTGACAACACACACATCTAGGCAATACTCAACCGTGTCGTCCTCACTTCCTCGGCCCCTAACTCAGTGCAGGGCTGCAACTTTTGACGTAATTACCTTAAACTAGCGTAATTTCACATCGTCTAAGGTAATTTTAGAGTAATGCTCTTTTTAGCGTAATTCTAGCGTAATTTAGCAGGTGTTGGAGTAATTCTGAAGTAATTTAGACATGATTTCCACTGTCGACTCATTTCAAAGACACCCTCACCTAGTTTGTGGTGCCGTGGATGGTACAAAGGTAAGGGGAGAGAACAGAAAGCCTCCTGTGTCACAGTGTGTGTGTGTGGGTAAATCTTACCAACAGCGGCTCCTGCCTTGGTGAGGAATGGTGCAGCCCACGGGTGAGAGGGGAAAAACTGAGCCAGCTCGTATACTTTTAAAGACCCACTGTGGACATACTAAAGCCGTCCTCCAAATAAAACCACAACAGACGTGTTGTATATCGACTACTTATCATGGAAGCAGGTCAAGACGGCCCCTGACCACGACGGCCCTCCGCGACGGTCCTCCCTCACGGCCCCGTGTTTACCAGGACGGCCCCACCGTGACGGACCCTTTCAGACGATAATAATTTACACATATTTAAAGAATATCCAAAATTACACGTTTGGTAAACATCTGGAGGTGGAAATCACGAGAAAAGCACCCAAAATAAAGGAGACAAAGTTGCCTCAGGGGAATGTCCCACACACACTAAGCACTAAGTTTTTATGTTCATGATAACTTTTCTTTTCAGGCTGTTAAAAGTGATTGCCAGAATGTTGTTGTTGTATACTTGATCAAATTTTCCGTTTATCTTGTATTAGTTTATCGCCCTCCTAGTGCTGGTTTTCAGGAAAATGTCAAGTTGGTGAATTTCCTTACTCAGAATGACCTCTGAACTCCTATTTGTCACACTCCTAGTATCTTGTTAGCTCTATTCCTAGCTATTATACACTGCTCCCTGGGGCGTAGGTCACTACTTACTTGAACTCCCAAGTCCCTAGGGTACTGTTATTTAATGAGTAGTCTACAGTCATATTAGTTTTGCCTACACTCATTATTTCACCCTTGTTAAAACTAAATAAAATATATAGGCCTAATACCCTTAGTATACCTATTATTTTAAGAAATTGCATATAAGGTAATAGCATCTTCGCCCCATTACAGTGTTCATATTATCCCGACGGTGTTTCTGAGGACTTCACCATGTCTTTAGCAGCTGTAGAAGAGAGTGAAGAAAGCTATGATGAGGATACAGATAGCTCCAATCATTCATCTCCTAAACCTAGTCGCTCAAAAAAACTTAAACGTAGCAGTAACTACAAGCAAAAGTTTCGCCATGCCTGGCTACAAATTCCAGAATTCAAAGACTGGTTGAGACCACCTCAAACCATCAATGATTCAAAAGCAAGGCCCTCCTGTTCATTTTGTGCTACACCAGTACCTTGCTCAAAGTCTGGCATACAAAGACACGGGAAGAGTGCGGGACATATTCAGAAGATGAAAACATGTAAATTACAGCGTGCTGTTAGTCACTGCTTCACTGCCCAAAGTAGCACAATTGATTATGAAATGTTGACTGAAGCCAGAGTGTGTTGTTTCATAGCAGAAAACAATCTAACATTTTCATTAGCTAACTCTGTAATTGATTTAGTCAAAGCTCTCTGTCCATCCAACTCTGCTGAGAAAGATTCTTTGCAGAAAATGAGCATGAGTAGAACAAAATGTGTTAATATAGCTCGGCAGGGTCTGGGGTTCCACTTCTCTAAATCTCTTGTAGAAATTTTGAAAACAACAATGTTTAGTATAATTCCTGATGAGACAACTGATATTAGCAGTGAAAAGCAGTTAGCTCTCTGTGTTGTGTATTTTGACTATGAAAAAGTGGAGCCTGTAACATCATTTTTGACATGGCTGTTGTTGAAAATGTGATGCCCAGTCATTATATGATGCAATAAAAAGTGTTTTGAAGATAAAATATCCCTCTCAACAACATCATAGGCTTTGCTTCTGACACATGTAATGTGATGTTCGGAGAAAGACATAGTGTTGCTGCTCTAATGAAAGCTGACTATCCCAATATTTCTTTTGTAAAATGTAGCTGCCATATAATTCATCTTTGTGTGTCACATGCTTGTTTAAAACTTTCAACTTCACTAGAAGACTTGTGTAGAAACATATATGCTCACTTTAGTAGATCAAGTTTGAGGCAGCATGAACTTAAAGAGTTTCAGCAGTTTCTTAATATTTCACCCCACAAAATGCTATCATTTGGACAAACAAGGTGGCTGTCATTAGAAGCTTGTGTATCCCGTATATTAGAACAATGGGATGCCTTAACACTATATTTTACATCTGTGGTTAGTGAAAACCATGACCCTTCATATGTGACAGACAGTATTCTCAGGAACCTGAATAACCCATTCATTAAAGCTCAGCTACAGTTTGTTCAAGTGCAGCTTCACAGGGTCAATGAATTTAACACACTGTTTCAGAGCTCAAGTCCTCAAATTCAAAACCTTCATGACCAAGTTGTAAGCCTAGTGAGAGAACTAATGGGAATTTTATTCAGGTACCGGTAGTCCGCAACTGTGATCCTCTGTCTTTCGATGTTGAAAGTGCTAGATTTCATGTACCACTGGAGGATGTCTATATTGGAATAGGAGCTACAGACACAGTTCTTAATTCATCAATTTGCAAAGATACTGAAGGTATTAAGAAATTCAAAGCTACCTGTAAAGCATTTCTAATTGAGTTGGTTAATCAAATACGAACCAGATTCCAAGTTAAAACTCTAAAGCTTCTCTCTTTCATAACACCAGAAAATGCAATGAATATGAAGCCCCGTAGCCTCAGGGAAGTTTTTAAGGCTTTTCCATATTTACAAACAATTTGTAACTGTGAATATGCAGATTTGGAGTGGAGAAACCTTGGAATTGACACAGAGGTTGGAAGCTTTGGTGAGAATGATGTTGTAGAATTTTGGAAATCTCAACTAGGAAAAAAGAAAATGAATGGGGAACCAAAGTACCCAAACCTGATGAAAGTGGTTGGATGTGTTATGTCACTGCCTCATTCCAATGCTGCTGTAGAAAGGGTATTCAGTCAGTTGAATTTAATAAAGACTGACTTAAGAAATTCTCTGAAGCCATGCAGTCTTGTTAGCTTGTTGCATATTAAAAATGGTCTTAAACGGGTTGGAATAAGTGCACATGAACTTACAATGGACAGTGATCTCAGAAAAGTACTTAAACAAGTAAAAAGTAATGCTACTGAGAGTCAGTGCCAGGACATTCTCTCAGAAAGGTACAAAATTTAGTATTTCACATGTATAGTACTGTAAATGCCTATTCATAACCAGTTAACCAGTTAACCAGTATCTCCACTCCTTCATTCCTCTCACTCCATACTTCAGCATTTCTGCACTTATTCCATCCACACCTGGGCCAGGATTCCCTGGTACCTTTCCTCCCCTCAGCCTAGTTATTGCTTTACTAACCTCCTCCCTAGTTATCTGTTCCTGTACTTGCTGTCTACCACCTCTCAAAATATCACTGCCATACACCCCTCACTGCATCCTATTCCTTTGCCCCCAACACCACTCCATCCTCTCACTTTCACCACGTACCCCTCCTGTCCTTCCTCACTTCCATCCAAAACAATTTCTTATTCTCTCTAAACTTGTCGCACAGTGCTCTCCCAAACTCTTCATCCACTCTCGTCTTATTCTCCCTAACCATTCTCTTAACCTGATTCCTGCATGCTTTATACTCCCCTTTCCTTCTCCTTTTCACCTCTTCTGTTACATTCCCTTTCAACATCTTCCTATATGCCCTCCTCTTCCTTGAACTTTTCCTACACTTCATTCACTTGTACATCCTCTCCTACCTCCATTGACACCTCCTTCATTGCCAGTCACCATTCTTCCATATTCCTCCTTGTATACCGCTGCTGATGCAATCTCATACAGGTCACCTTCTTCTCACCTTCCCTCCATCTATTCCCTTTTCTAAACTCCAACCTCACCCTAACCCTCAATTTAACCAATACTGCATAGGAAATATGATTTACAAAAGTAATATACTCAATTTTTTTAGTTTAGAGTTTAGTGAAAAAGAATTAGGTGATTGAAAATGACCAAAGAAGTGTGTTAGTGAAAAGAATTTTGTGATATATAACAAGGACCAAAGAAGTTTCTATTCCTATTATAGTGTATGCCTCGGTTTAACATTTCTTTGATAATGATAAAGGTACCTGAGATATTTATAACTTACTTTAATATAGTTTACTGGTATAGGTATATAATACTGGGAAAGGATACTGTGATTTTCCAAGGCCAAAGAACTTCTGTTCCTATTACATATTGTATTATAACATTGACCTAATTCTTTTGTATGATGTAGCAGCAGTAATAAAAGAAATGTTATAGTATTCTTTATATGTTGCCTTTCTTTTCACAAAATTAAGTGTAATAGATGATAAACATAGAAGCAATTCTTTTGAAAACATGGTAAACTTAACTACATAATATAAGGTAAATCTAAAGTAATCATGATAAAAATGTAAGGTAATTTTGTACAAAACAGGGTAATTTTCGACTTTATCTAAGGAAATCCCAGATTCAGGGTGTTGCAGCCCTGACTCAGTGTGTGCCGGGCCGTGAGGGGGTTGATTGCGCTTCAGTTATGTATGTTGTTATTCCAGTTTGAACACATTTTCTAGACCATTTCCGATGCTCAATAGATCAATCTGAATACACGGAGGCATGAACACTATGGAATATATGCCCTTGTGCTTCACAGACCACGCCCACTCCTCCTGCACATTGCCCAGGTCAGGTTAGGCAAAACCCTGACTGCTTCTCCTTATTTCCAGTATTTCCAGCCTGGCAGGAAGGTTCCCTGTAGCCTGGACGCCTCCCACCACAAGTGCTCCATTAAAGCCAATATCTGAGCGCCAGGAAGCAAAACTGGTCCCCCTTGTGAGGCGTGAGTGTTTCTCCTCATCTGTACTTCTTCTTCTTCTTCGTGGGTGTGCTCTTTGCACCGTGATGGCGCCTGCAGCAGCTTCAACGTTGCCAGATTGTCGTACTCAGCTTCTTATATTCGCTCATTTCAGACCAAAAACCGTCGCACCCATAAAACTAACGATACCCATTTCTAGTTATTGCTAAAAATGTTAATTGTAGAGGGTTTTTTATGATCGTTATGCGTTAGAAATAGGAAAATCAAGTGTGGTGAGTACGATAATGTGGCATCCCTGAGCAGCTTCCCAGGCCACTAATAATGCGTCCCTTCAACAACGCCAACAGCGCCAAAAAGAAAAACTGTTCATCGAGACGAGTGGTGACTGTCTCTCCTTATTTCCACTATTCACAGCACCACGGCAGCCTCAATGTCTCACCTGGGGTCGTGGAGGGACTCTGGGAAAACAGCCCAGCGTGGAAAAGACGAAAAATGTCCCTGACAGACGTGGAGGAGCAGCGAGTCACTGTCCGCCGCCGAGGAGTGGTGGTCGGGGTGGGCAGGTACCGTTAATTTGAGTACCGGTACTCAGATTAACGGTACCTGCCCATCCCTAGTCTGTGGTCGGGGTGGGCAGGTACCGTTAATTTGAGTACCGGTACTCAAATTAACGGTACCTGCTCATCCCTAGTCGGTGGTCGGGGTGGGCAGGCACCGTTAATTTGAGTACCGGTACTCAAATTAACGGTACCTGTGGCGGGCTGCCTGGCAGGACCGCCGCTTTCCTTTCAAGAAAACTCTCTCATCTCAACAAAAGGCAAGTAATTCTGATTCTGTTGTAGGTCAAGCTTAGCATTTGTTCATTCTAGTGACAGAGAAGTTCAAAGTAGATGCCAAGACATGGCAGAAGAATCTTACAGGACAAAAAGGAGGCGACTGAAATTTCTTATGTCAGCACATTTAGATTTCCTTCAAAATTCCTCAGTAAACCAAGTTGTTGACTTGTACGACACTAACAACAGTTATCTGAGTCGTGTGCTCACAGTTCAGAAAGCGAAGTGTTGAGCAATGATCATTATGAAGCTGCAGGAACCTCTCATGTAGGTTTTAACCCGGTAGCTGCGGGGATCATGTATCTTAAAGGCCCCTCTCAGCGAATTAATGAGAAAAAATCATCACTCACGCAAACCATTTCATAATATACAGTACCAACGCATTTGTGATCAATTTACGCTTCATCTATTTTGGGGGTTTATATCATGGTAAAAATTTGGCTCATAGCTGGTACACGGTAAAGCCACAAATTTGGCCCGTCGCTGCTGCCGGGTTAAGAAAGCCCAAGATCACAGTCTGGACAGAGATTGTTATTCCTCTCCGCTTTGTGACAGCTCAGAAAGCAGCGAGGTTATGTACGTGAACCTGATGACAGTGTTGCAAAAATGATCATTATGAAGCTGCAGGAACCTCTCATGTAGGTTTTGAGAAAGCCCAAGATCACAGTCTGGACAGAGATTGTTATTAGCTCAGAAAGCAGCGAGGTTATGACAGTACGTGAACCTGATGACAGTGTTGCAAAAATGATCATTATCCTTGCATGGGAAGGGAGGATTTTGAGGGGTGACAATAGATATATATGGAGCCGAACGAACAGTTTTTCTTGAGTTTCTGAAAAGAGTGGGATATAGTCTGAGTGTACATATTGTTATGCCGGACGTGTTACTTGGGTTCCGTGTCGCCGTCAGGAGACTCCGTGGGCGGGAGATATGTAAACACTTTGCACAGCTTCAGTAGTTTAATATTCTTCCTTAGTAGTACACTTCACTCTGACTCTTCACTGACCACTAGCTTACTCTGACTGGGACTCTCTCGCCCTCTTCTCCTATATATATCCAGAACAGTACAGTCTAGAATGTTACAGTATATTTTAGATCATACAAGAACATTTTGGTGAGCAAATATATATGGAGCGAATGAGCAACACTTCCTTGAGTTTCTGAAAAGGTGGGATATAGTCTGAGTTCCTGTCTGGCGCCTGGCGCGCCCCCCCCCTGCGGGACGGCCTTGCTCCCTCCCTTGCCCCCCGCTCCCCTCCTCCTCAGGCCTATGGTCGCCGGGAAGCTTCGCCAACACAATATTACTTACTTTAAACTAGTTTATGGTGAGTATAGGCGTGATGGCTATTTGTGAATGATTGTGTGTGTTAGATTAGGTATAACATTTTTCTTTACCATTTCAGATTGCACGTTCTTGTGTGAGAGGGTGCTGACCTCCCAAGACACAGTGAGGCGCATTCTTAGGTGTGCTGTGACAAACTCCTTGGCTATGCATGGTGTGGCAAAGGAGAGAAACAGAGCTTTGGCATCTTGAAGTTGAAGGACACCATTATCAGTAAGTATAATAGTCAAATTTGCTTGAATTCATCTATCTATTCTATTCTCTCTAACACCTTGCCTTCCCCCTATAGCCACGGCAGAAAAGCCTCCTCCTCTCCCTGTCCATACGCTCCCTCCTTGCTTGCTCCAGCAGCCCTCCTCATCCACCAGCACTTCTCTCACACATGTTCTCCTTCACCCTATCCACCCATCTTCCAAGCGGCCTTCCTCTCCTATTACGACCCTCAGCTTCACCTTTTTTACAAACTCATCACGCTTCATCCTCTCGACATGGCCAAACCACCTCAATGTATTCCTCCTCACCCATTCCACCACCCCACACTACACTCCACCTGCATGGGTTCCCATACCACACCTTTCATACACACTCATTACTCACACCCTCCCTCCTTGACACAATTCACATGCCCCTCTCAGGTAGCTCATTTACACAGCACACTCTCGACTGCTGTGCCCTTATTCCATGTCCAGGTCTTTGACCCATATGTCAGTGTTGGAAGGAGAATGCTATTCCTCTGACCCAGCGAGCTTTACTATCTGGATCTGGACAATAATGCGCAGGGCACCTGTATAGGTGCATAACACGCATATGGAACCTGTCATGAGCTTTCTCCAGATCCATGGAAGCTGCAAACAGTTTTTTATTCTTTCTCAAGTACTCTTCTACTTTCATTTTAATTGCAAATATTTGAGCCACAACTGTTAGGGAGAACTAACTCAGCGCGAAGGACTTCAATCGTAGCTGTCTTGGGGCAGCCAGGGATTATCCTCATTGCTTCATTTTGAATAATTTCCAGGGGCTTCAGATGGGACTCGCTGAACCGTACTAAGACTGGGGCAGCGTACTCAATCAATGATCGACTAACAGAAATGTAAAACATTCTAAGTACGGGGACGCCAACACCTGTGTGCGAGAGCACGCAACGGTGCCAACCGTAGTAAACATTGATTCCTGATATAAGTGATACATTCCGTGGTTTGTTTAAAGCTAAGATAGACACCCAAGTATTTGTAACAGTGGACACGATCGAGTTTGACGTCGTTGATACGTGGCGCCCGACATACTCTGGCAATTGACTGAAATTTAGTTTTGGATTCATTAACAGCCATAGAAGTGCACGAGTCTTCAAGCTGGTGGAGGGCTGAGGCAAGCGTCCGTGGAGCATTACGCTGAAGAAGTATATCTTCAGCATATATAAAAACTTGTGTGCCCTGAGGAAAGGCCGGGGTACTGTGCAATTTTGTCCATGAGAATATTAAAGAGCAAAGGACTAAGGACCCCTCCCTGTGGAGTGCCCAGTTCAAAACTCCCTTCAGCAGAGCATGGAACCACACCTCAGCCTTCCTATCATGCAAATAGTCTTTGAGCCACCCCAGTAATTTCCCTTTAACGCCCTTTAAAGTAGGTTGTTCCAATATAACCTCTTTATTGGCTCTGTCAGAGGCACCTTTGAGGTCAATGAAAGCACGACAAACAGCACCTGCAGAACTTAAGCAGTGAATCAAGCAGTCACCAGTCCCTTCATAAAGCCATACAGATCCGTGACATGGTATCTCCCCCTTTGTACAGTAAGTAGTATCCTTCCCATCATCTGACACAGACAGCTAGTTAAGGAAATAGGTCTAAAGTTACCGTCACCCTTAGGGATGGGAATGATCGCAGCAGTTTTCCGGGCAGATGGTAGGCTCTGTGAGTTGTAAGGCATGTTAAACAAATCTAAGATAGGTTATCTCTTATGACTAGTAAGGCATTGATAACATCATAAGTGAGCCCATCTGCACCAGGAGCTGTAGATTTGACTGCACAAAGCAGCTCGTCACGGGTTATGGGTACACAGGCATCATCAAGAAGCGACAAGTGGTACTGAACGCTGGCTAGTCTGCGTCGCCTGGGCAGTCTAGGGCAGCTCTGTGAGCACCAGGTAAGCTGGCAAGTGCAGGTGTTTAGCAATGCATGTGCCTTCCCGGCTGGGTCAGGATCACTGGCGAGGGGCCGGCCCTGACCTCTCACCTGATTTACATGACGCCAAATTCCTGTTATGGATTTTGTGGCACGTCCATCATTTAAAAAGGCGCCCCAATATTCTTTCCTCACTTGTTGACGGAGTTCAGTCAAATGACGGGCAACAGTAGTCATGGCAGCGCGAGCATCTAGATTGGTGGCATCTTGCTGCCAGCGCCTGGTATATGGCAAGCGTCCGCTGACAGGAAGTTATGACTGGGTCCCTGGCATAGATTGTACTGCGGGTACACACCGGTGACCTGGAAAGAATCCCACTGTGCCCAATAAAGTCGTCAATTGTACTAACAAGTCCCTAATACAAAGAGTCTGCATCAGGCAAGGTGCCCTTTGTGCCAGCATACCAGGCACTGACCCAGGTGACAAGATGAGGCACACTGAGCCTTCGTCTCCGAACAAAAGGAGCCGAGACAATGGGGAGGGTCGATCGTCTCCAAAGCGAAATGATCACCGAGAAGATAATGAAGGAGGACAGTGCTAGCAGAGGCATGTTGATAAGAGCCACATAATCGAGTCTACCACCTTGCACATGAGTCGGGACACCATCACCTGTAAGCATAATTGCACCAGTAGAGTCAAGAAGTGCCTTCCATCTCATACCATTCACATTTGAGGTCTGATGGCTACCAGGTCTTTACATCTAGCATTG